>NW_008663277.1:0-352 GCF_000695815.1 Acanthisitta chloris | reverse complement strand
CCTGTTTAGAAGAACCAGACTGCCAAAATGATGAGAAGCACTAGCGGCATCCCTTACCTCCCGATAGACAGGTACTATCTCTCCTTCCCCCATCCTGCCTTCTCCCGCAACACTGTCTAAAGTCCCTTCGTCTGATAGCATGGGGTAAAATGTTTTGAAATTGTGGTATTTAAAGTAGGCCACAGTGACGAAGATGGATATTATACTTAGTCGAGCAAAGCATAGTAGTTAAAGTAAGCTTTAGTGATAAAGATGAATATTACCCATCTGCATGTATCTGCCTGATTAATGGGTGACAAAGATGAATATTGTACTTAATGGAGCAATGTGAACTTATACTTGTGTACCCACC
>NW_008663276.1:0-2108 GCF_000695815.1 Acanthisitta chloris | reverse complement strand
GATTCCTGAGCTGCTCCAGCTCCAGGGATCCCTTCCCTTCTCCTGACCCCCTGGGCGATTCCTGAGCTGCTCCAGCTGCTTCCATGCAGAGTTTTACTGAGCTCACAAACCTTGGGAAGACCCTGGTGGAAGCTGCTTCTGTTGACTGATTTTTTTCCCTCCATACAATTCCCTGGGATAGCAGAGATGTTGGGATTGGCATTCCCAAAGCCCTTGTGGGCTGGCAGGAGCAGGACACATCTCAGACTGCATTGAGGAGCTGTGGGATGGTGTCCCTGCTCCAAGCTGCCTCTGACTGGTGTCACCCAACGTTGGGAATGGGCAGATGGACAGGAGGAAAGTGTTGAGCTGTGGTAGGTTGAGGAGATGGGTTGACATGGATCAGCCTGTGAGCCTGAGGGAAGATCCAGCCCAGAGTTGTCCCAAGGAGCTTCATCCCAGAGTTGTCCCAAGGAATAAGTTGTCCCAAGGAATTTGTCCCATAAGTGTCCCAAAGAGCTTCATCCCAGACATCTCTGTTGGGTCAGAAGGCAACTCGTTCCCCAGGCAGAGCCTTTGTGCCTTTGCCCTTGGTTCTGCTTCTCCTTCTTGTGAGCCTGAAGGAAAATCAATCCCAGAGCTGTCCCAAAGAGCTTCAGCCCACAGTTGTCCCAAGGAACTTATCCCAGAATTGTCCCAAAGAGCTTCAGCCCAGATGTCTCTGTTGGGACAACTTGTTTCCCAGGCAGAGGCTTCATGCCCTTTCTCTTAATCCTGCTGCTCCTTCCTGTGAGCCTGAGGGAAGATCCAGCCCAGAATTGTTGCAAAGAGCTTCAGCCCAAAGTTGTCCCAAGGAATTTGTCCCATAAGTGTCCCAAAGAGCTTCATCCCAGACATCTCTGTTGGGTCAGAAGGCAACTCGTTCCCCAGGCAGAGCCTTTGTGCCTTTGCCCTTGGTTCTGCTTCTCCTTCTTGTGAGCCTGAAGGAAAATCAATCCTAGAGTTGTCCCAAGGAACTTATCCCAGAATTGTCCCCAAGAGCTTCATCCCAGACATCTCTGTTGGGTCAGAAGGCAACTCGTTCCCCAGGCAGAGCCTTTGTGCCTTTGCCCTTGGTTCTGCTTCTCCTTCTTGTGAGCCTGAGGGAAAGTCAATCCCAGAATTGTTGCAAAGAGCTTCAGCCCAGAGTTGTCCCAAGGAACTTGTCCCATAAGTGTCCCAAAGAGCTTCATCCCAGACATCTCTGTTGGGTCAGAAGGCAACTCGTTCCCCAGGCAGAGCCTTTGTGCCTTTGCCCTTGGTTCTGCTTCTCCTTCTTGTGAGCCTGAAGGAAAATCAATCCTAGAGTTGTCCCAAGGAACTTATCCCAGAATTGTCCCCAAGAGCTTCATCCCAGACATCTCTGTTGGGTCAAAGGCAACTCATTCCCCAGGCAGAACCTTCATCCCTTTGCCCTTAGCTCTGCTGCTCCTTCCCCTTTCCCCACTGACTGTGCTGCTCCTCAGGCTCTGCCCAAGTCCCTGGGCAGGTTGGCGAAGCTGACGAACCTGAACGTGGACAGGAACCGCCTGACGTCGCTGCCGCCCGAGATCGGAGGCTGCTGCAGCCTCAACGTCCTGTCCCTGCGCGACAACCGTCTGGGGCTGCTGCCCCCAGAGCTGGCCAACAGCGCCGAGCTCCACGTGCTGGACGTGGCTGGCAACAGGTGAGGTCCTCAGCTGCACCCATGAGGGTTGGGTGTCCTTCAGTTACCCCTCAAAAGGGCTAGATGGTCTTCAGTTGCCTCCCAGAAGGGTTGTGTGTCCTTCAGTTGCCCCCAAAAGGGTTGGATGGTCTTCAATTGCCTCCTAGAAGTGTTGGATGCTCTTCAGTTGCCCCCCAGAAGGGTTGTGTGTCCTTCAGTTGCCCCCAAAAGGGTTAGATGTCCTTCACTTGCCTCCCAGAAGGGTTATGTGTCCTTCAGCTGCCCCTCAAAAGGGTTAGATGGTCTTCAGTTGCCCCCAGAAGGGTTGTGTGTCCTTCAGTTGCCCCCAAAAGGGTTGGATGGTCTTCAATTGCCTCCCAGAAGGGTTGGATGCTCTTCAGTTGCCCCCAGAAGGGGTGGGTGTCCTTTAGTTGCCCCCCAGAAG
>NW_008663275.1:22002-36697 GCF_000695815.1 Acanthisitta chloris | reverse complement strand
TGCTGCTGGGGTTAAACCACAACACAGGGCTGGCAGTGTTTTGTGGAAACAGGTGATTTCAGCAGCCACAACTCCTCTGCAAGCACTGAGCAGGGCTTGGATTATCCCAGCTAAACCACAGGATGGTTTCTGTCAAAGCACAGCATCTCAGTCTGCTGCAGCAGCTGTGTCCCACAGGGCCCTCAGTGCCTCATGACTCCACATCCCTGGACAGGACTCACACTGACAGCAGCAATGAACATATTGTCTCCTCGGGTCAGTGCTGCCATTACCTGCAACAGGGAGTTTTGTTAACAGGTCTGTTTTGTGCTTCTGCTAGTGGCCACAGGACTACTATAAACACAGGAGTGTTTGGGACAAGTGTCGTGGTTTAACCCCAGCAGCAGCCAAGAACCAGCAGCCTCTCACTCACTGCCCCACCAACGGGATGGGGGAGAGAATCAGAAGGGTAAAAGCTACAAAAACTCATGGGTTGAGATAAAGACAGTTTAATAGAGAAAGCAAAAGCTGCACACACACAAGCATAGCAAAACAAGGAATTAATTCACTGCTTCCCACAGACAGGAGGTGTTCAGCCATCTCCAGGAGAGCAGGGCCCATCACAAAACCATCTCTGCATTATCAACTCTGTGTTCTGCACAAACCCCAAACATAGCCTCATACTAGCCTCTATGAAGAAAGTTAACTCTACTCCAGCTCAAACCAGCACAACAAGCCACCTGCACAGCACTGATTCTGTTGTGGTGCATTCCTCAGAGCATCACCAACACCACGAAGTGTGGAGCTGCTCAGTGACTGGGCTGATGGGTTGTTTCTTCCACAGAGCCCCCAGCTCTGCTCACTCCCCTCTGTCTTTCCTTTCATCTCTTTTCACTTTCTTCACTGTAATGAGCCCTCATTCCAAGATCTCCTTTTATCTGCTGAGTAAAACATTAAAACAAAAAGACAACTACAGAAAAATCAGGGCAGCAACCAGAGGATGATGAACTGTCACACTGGTCACTTCTGGTTTTCGTTCAGTGATAAAGTTGTCACATTTTCATTGGCCTAAAGGAGACCCTGATTTCATCTTCCACACTTACACTTTCAGGACTACACAGAACTAGATTACTCATCTCTGCATTTCAGAGGCAGATTCCATCTTGATACAAGTGTCAGTTTAGCTGTGAAATCTCTCCTCAAACAATACCTGTTGGGTCTGAATTCCTCTGAGCCTTGGGAATGTGTCAGAACTGTGTGAGACTCATTTCTAACCATCACCATTAGAGCTTCACACAGCGTTTGACACTAATGCAGATCCAGGTTTGTGGGGGCAGAGCCCAAGTGCCTCTGCACCGACTGCTCTTTGCTGCTTTGTGCTAAACCTTTCATTTCAGCCTCATGCTGCTATCCTGTTTGTCTGTCACCAGACTGCACAGGTGACTCCCTCCCCAAAGAAACTGTGATTTCTTTGGCTATTAAATTTAAAATTTGCTGCAGTGATTATTTCCTGCAATGGTGAGAAATTTTAGCCCTCCCACTCAGCACGTCTTTGGCAGCTGAGAAAATAAATTACCTGTAGAAATAGAAAAGCTCACATTTAGCTGAAGCTTCCCATGCAAGCAACATTCTCATGACTCTCGACACTCTAATGGGAACACTTGTGATTTAGAGTGGAGAGTTTCAAAGCATGAAGGCAACGAGCCCCATTCTTTGTGATTCTTTAGACATGACAACTTGCTTATTACCTCCCCAATAACAGCAGAAGTGATGTTTATTCTGCTCTCACCAGCCTATTCAAAAAGGCCTTGAAATCCTAAATAACACAATGTGCTAGCATTTTACATCTGTACTGATCCTTTATTACTTTCAGCTTGATTTCTAGTTTAATTGGTGGGGTGTTGGGTTTTTTTTTCATTTGATAACTCTGTTTTTCTCAAACTTTCTTTCTGTTCCCTGTGTCTGTTCCTACCCTTGCAACAGGCTGGCTGGATCCAGTCTGACAGCATCACCTTCCCTCCCCTAAAACTGGGGGCTCGATGCACAACAGCTTAGTGATGAGCTGCAGCATTTAGAACCTGAACCAAGCCAAGCTCACAAAGCAACAGGTGGAACAAGCACTTAACACCCCAGAAAAGTAAATAAACGGTGAGGTTTATCAGCTGCCCTCGAACAGGATATTTACTCTGCACAGAAGTAGTGCCTCAGCATTCACAAACAGCTCACTAAGTGTGGGGAGAGGGGAATAAGCTATCGGTGAGTAGCTTCACACTGTGTCCAGAGAACTGTTCTGTAAGGGTGGCAGAGGTCTGGATGAGGCGATACTGCCGCAGGAATAAAAGCCATAAGGCTCAGTTTGCTGATGTAGGTGTAACAGAGGTAGGACCTGGCGCAGGAGGCAGAGCTGATCCAGCTCCAACTCAGTGTGCAGCGACTGCCCGAGGGACCTGCAGCGCCCGGCGCGGCCACAGGAGGGCCAATTAGTGATTCAAAGTTAATTTCTAACATAAACTCAAGTCTTGCTTCCCATAAATCCTAAACTGACAAGCTTTCAGACAGGAGGTCAAAGCTGAGGGGTGAGGGAAGATGAATCCAGATCTTTGTCCTCTCGGTAATTTTGCATTATCTGGAGGGACAGGGACAGGGATAGGGACAGGGACAGGAGGGATAGGGACAGGGACAGGGATAGGGATAGGGACAGGAGGGATAGGGACAGAGATAGGGACAGGGATAGGGACAGGGACAGGGACAGGAGGGATAGGGATAGGGACAGGGATAGGGACAGGGACAGGGATAGGGACAGGGACAGGGACAGGAGGGACAGACAGAGGGACAGGAGGGAAGGGAGGGACAGGGACAGGGACAGGAGGGACAGGGACAGGAGGAATGGGAACAGGGATAGGAGGAATGGGAGGAATGGGAGGGACAGGGACAGGAGGGACAGGGACAGGGACAAGAGGGATGGGAGGGACAGGGACAGGAGGGACAGGGACAGGCAGGGAGAAAGAGGGAGGAACAAGGAGGGAGGGACCGGGACAGGAGGGACAGGCAGGGACAGGCAGGAAGGGACATGCAGGGAGGGACACAGGTTCCAGCACCAACCATCACCAACTTCTCCACGAAAGAGCACACAGAAACATACTCACATTAGGCAAGAACCAGCCCTGGTCTCTTCTGCTATGCCTTCAGTGAGAGGACTAGAGGAAATGGCTTAAAGCTGAGATGGGAGACTCAGATTGGGTATTAGAAAAGAAAATCTCACTGTTGGGTTGGCATTGGAATACAGGGAGGTGGTGGAATCACCATCCCTGGAGGTGTTTAAGAGGTGTCTGGCTCTGGCACTGGGTCATATGGTTTAGTGGTTTAGGGGTCACAGTGCTGGTGGATGGTTGGACTTGATGATCCTAAAAGTCTCTTCCAATATTGATGATTCTATGATTCTGTGAAAATACACAATGGCTACTTTGCTGGAAAGGAAAAACAAATAACAGTGGCAAGGAAGAAGGCTCTGTTGTTTCAAGCATTTCTGCACCTTTGCATTTCTGCATTCTGCTCCACAACAGTGAAATATCCCAAAGCTACCCAAGTAAGGCCATGGGGTGGGTGAGGCTCTCCCTGGACATGGTGAGTGGGAGCAAGAACTGCTTGGACAAGGCATGGCACGAGAGGCCTGGGCATGTGCCACCCCTATGCTCTGCTCACTAAGTAAACATTTACCAACCACCTCATTTTATATTTGCTGAGCTCAACTGGGTGACAAGGTAGAAATCTGAATTTTTTGGTTGTTTTCAATAACATATTGTCTGAGCTCTAATCTGAGCTTTAAGCTGTTGTATAAACAGATTCAAGACTTATTTCCCAAGTGTTTCCACTGGGATAATGAGGCTTGTTTGGCACATACTCATATCAGGACATTTGAACTCCTGGTGTAGCTGTTTACTTCAGGGGCCCATTTACCTTGTCTTCACTGGAGGCTTCTGCTGATCTAATGTCCCACATTTTGAGACACCTTTGTTATCTGTAAGACAAAACAGAAGGCTCAAAGCAGCACACAGAACACTCTGAGAAGTGAACAATTCACATGTTTCAGTAGAACAAACAACTTTTATTGCATATTAAATCCAAAATCATTTAGGATTATTCCAGACAAGAGACAAGCTGAAAGTGAGCAACGAATTGTCCCAGTGTTGCTCCATCATGCCCAGGTGACATCTTGAAGCTACCCAGAAACCAGAGCTTTCCTGAGCTGTGCCAGGGGCTGGGAAGGGTTTGTGGAGGAACTTTTACCCTTGTATTTCAGTAATATTCTTATGAGAACTCGAGCACTCCCACACTCAACTCTTCACCCAATTTAGTGCAATCACCTGCTGCTAAATGGGGTCATGACTCCAGACCTGAGTGCCTGGAATCACTTGTTGCACAGAGAACATCTTCCATATGCAGATTCATACAATGGATCTGTGTGGCTCATCCCCAGTAAAAAGCTTCACGGACATTCCTTGGCACGTGGTCACTAACATGAATGTGCAAGATCCAGGGCAAAGTTCAATTCAGAGTTTTCTTTATTAAAATACCTTTTCACATTCCTTACACTAATGCATTTGCATGGGCACTCCTGGGATGCTGGAAGAGCATTTGGCAACAGAAGGGTGCTATGAAGGCAGCTGGGTGTGACAGTCTTAGGATACAAACAGCATTTGCACAGGGAACAATAAATTAGAGATATTAGCCAGTAACAGGAGCTTGAAAATTTAAACAATTCAAATGTTTCTTGCTGGTTTTGCACCTTTGATGCAATGTTTAAGGCAGTGACTATATATGTATATACAAATCCATGGCCCTTCTTTCACTATTTTCTAATGAAAATGAGAACCTTCTTACCTGTGGCCCAGATCTTGTAGTACTTTAATCTGCAGTAAGAAAAGGAGAGCAATTGCAGTGCCAAAGGGCAGATGGTTAAGGGATTGGGGACAGAATTTTTTCTGGCTTGTGTTCTTGTTTTAAACTGAGACAAACATGGCCTGCAAAAATTAGATCCAGGTCCCAGCTGGATCCATGTTAGTGGTTTATCACACTATAGAGAAAAAGGATAGGTATGGAGCTCCATACTGGACAAACTGGGCACAAGTAAGACTTTAGAGATGTCCTAAAATCAAAGGAATAAGGATTATACATAACAGGATTTTCAGGTACAAACCCACTGACCTGGGTGTAGTGTATCCACTCATTGAAGACTTACAGTCACTCAAAATAACTGTGCTGGACAATCATTTCTTGAAGAACCATCACACCAAACTAACCAACAAGCATCAGGACTTTTAAAGGGGAAAAGCAATTTAGCAAAGAATAAAGACTATTTTTGCCTCTTCTGACAGAGGCACTTGGTAAAGTCTGAATCTCTCAACAGTTATTCAAGTTTTTAGAGAGCCCAGAGCTCACTCTTCTGCTGGGCCCTCAGCTCACTGCAGTGTAGCATCCTTGTGGGCTCCAAGCCTGGGAGAGGTCCAGCTGCTGCAGCACAGGGAGCTCAGCACAGGCTGCAAGGTCATGGCAAAGTACATCCGTGGCTGGCCAAGCTGTGCTGAGCCCTGTTCTGCTCAGCAGTGTCACTGATAACCAAGTTAGCTAGTTTAAAGCAAGCTTAGATATTTCTGCATCCTACTGGCATCACAGGAGCTGCTGCACTGTAGAAATGAACTTCCTCAGCTGAAGTTTCTCCTTTCGTTTCGATGAGGCAAAAAAAGGCAAAATAGCATTAGCAGGAGAAATTAAAGATGAGGACCTGTGTCAGTGGGTTCTAGAGCCACTTCCCTATGAGAATTTTTATTTGCAATTTTTTCCATTAAATGCTGTAGGAACATCTCTATTGTTCTCCCTAAGGAAATAAACTTTGAAGAGAAGAGTCTGGCAAACTCATAAATAACTGTTGCAGAGCCTTTGAAATGTTTGCCACATCTTCCACCTCGGCTTGTTTTCTTCTCCCAGCTGATCTTCAGGGTGAGTGCTCTAAGTAGCATCAGGATGCCCTAGAATTCTCTGTTGGCAACAAGAGCAAAGAAGAGAGGAATGAGGTGTGAGTATGAACGTGCCCCCACCCTCCTGTCCCATAACACAGTCCTTAGAGTGCTGTACAATGAGCTAATAGATACAGTCCCCTGGGGAGACATTAGCATTATCTTCATCAGAAATCAAAGGAAATAAGACAGTGGGAAATTTAGGTTAACAATTACAGGCTTGACTGCTGTTAATCACCAACATCTGCTTACTGATAAAAGCTGGATCTTAAGGGAAGTGCTGGCACTAAATGCATCTGGGAGTCACATCTCTTATTTACTATGAGATATTCAGCTGCCACAGTCAGATCCTCAGCCTCAGTCCCACAAGGATCAAAACCTTTTCCTGAGTTGGTATCTCGCCGTGAGCAGTGCAGTGTTCAGATTTGGGACGTCGTGTTCCTACAAGAGCCTTTCTCCTTTGGAGAGGTTATCTCCAGAGCATAGCAGGGACAGGAGCCTGGCACTGGGAGCACTGGGAGCACTGGGAGCACTGGGGGCAGTGAGCAGCTGGAGCTCTCCTCTGCACCACCAGTGGGAATGGGCCAAGAGAGACCCCAAACTTCATCGTTTTCACATTGTATGGCAGAAACAATTCTGTCCACTGGGGATTCACAACTGTCAGATCTTTCCTGCCATCAGTTGCCAAAGCAAGTCTTCCTCCAACAAATACCTGCTAAGAGTTCATGTGGCCTCTAACCCAATAGTTTAGTCTGTCAGCACTGAGGCGCCTAATTCCTTTTGTGGCCTTACCCCCAAAGGATTTGCCCCATGAGTCAGAGGCAGGAATTCCTGGTTTATAATTCAGTGTTTATTTCAGAGTATCACCTTGTTCTTCATATCCTGACTGCCTGAAATCCCCTCCCCAATTCTACATGGACACATCCTTCATCCTCCTTTCCTGTCTGAGACTGCTGTGCCACGTTACTCTGCACAGCTAAACTCATGCCATGTCCCCTGGGAGCTGACTATGTTATGCTGGCAATGAGAATTCCTTTCCCACTGAGAAAATACTTTGGGAATCACTTGACTAAGATGAGTAAGTAGCTGAGTAAAAACAAGAAATTCCTCCAAGTAGATGCAAATGCTGCAGGTTTCTGTCTCAGAGGGCACATGCTGAGCTTGAACAAATAGGCAGCTCACAGTACATGATGTCCTGCCTAGGCTGCCAGTCCTGGGGCAGCATCAAACAAACAAGCACACACATCTAAGAGGTAGCAGGAGAGGAGGAGATATGAAGTCAGAACATACTGCTGAGGTAAATTTGACACAATCCCAATTAGTATTTGGCGAAGTGGCTATCTCATTGTTAAGATATTTCCTTCAATATGTTTTCAGAAACTGGGACCATTAAATAACTTAGAAAGATTGCCAGCTCTGATTTCAGGAAGGAAACCTCCTCCCAGTTCCTCTCTAAGTAATTCATTTCTTTTGCAAATACTTCCTATGGATGGCATTTAAGATAGAAATTTCTGAACAGAGGAGAAGGAGGGAAGCAACCCCCAACCCCAAACTTTGGGTTCCTTTCTGAATGACCTAAAAGCCCAGACATTCAGGTTCAAGGTAGTCTGGACTGCAAATCAGTCACAGTCTGTATTGCAGTTAGGCCTTTATACAGCTCAAGAAATGCAAACTTTAACTGGTTGTTTTTCTCCCACCACCTTCCTTGGCATAACACAAAGGCTTTCGATGCCTCTGTGTAACACAACACTTATTGTCAGTACACAGTGTTTGCTAAAGGCCTGAGCTCAATTTTGTGATGGTCTCTCAGTGAAGATGAAGCAAAGATCCTAAATTTCCCTGCTGGCTTATATCTATTCTGACAGAAATTATGTAGACACAAAAGCACACGAGCAGGGCTAGAAATCATTAAAATGATTTGCTACATCTTTCTTCTCCCCAGTGCAGTATTGCCTGTGACTGAACTGAGTGCTAACAGACTTTATCTGAGCAGTGGAACTCACGTTGTTCTTTGAATTTAGGGAGTGGGAAGGACATCAGGATCTGGTGTCAAATCTCCAGCAGCATCACTGAAATAAAAAGGCTGCGTGTCCTCCCGTGGCTGAGCACAGAACTCTCCTCTCTGCTGTGGTGTCCTTTGTCCCACACTTCTGGAACACCTATTACTTCCTAAACAGAGTGAATTCTACAAACTTTTGGACCAGCCACTACAGCTAGGTCACCCATCTGGCACTGCACGTGATTGAGCTTCCAGCCTGGCTCCTGAGGGCTTCATTTCACTCACAAAGTAAGGGAGCAGAGGAGCAAAAGCAACTTCACCTCTGAGCCAAATACTTCATTTGGCTATAAAGAAGCAGAGCAGATGTGGAGGAAGCTTAAGCCACTTGATCACTTTATAAGGAGCATTTTCCTTTTCATGAGTAGGATCAACAACTCCTCATTTGGACCAAACCTTTGAGATACATCCCAGTTAAGCATTGTGTGAAAATGAGCTACAGAAAAAAAAAACAGCTGCAAAAAATTACTGATAAAAAGCACCTTAGCAGCTCCCTGCCTCTTCTGTACTCAGCTGTGTGGCCTGAAAAGTGCTGAGAGGCAAACAGAGGGGATGGAAAGTCTATAAAGAAATTAATCTGTCTGGTCCAGCTTCAGGTCACTTACGTGGAGAGAAAAGAGGATGGTGCTGCTTTTTGCCACAGGCTTTATGGGGAATAGAAGTGGGAATTGAAGAAGCAGAAAACAGGGCTCTGTTTTTTTGCTCTGTACTTTAAAGCATTAATAATGACAAAAAAGGAATAGTTACTGTGGTAATACATGAACAGTGTGTCCAAGGAGGGTCAATGTCTCAGATGTGAACGGGGTGAGGCTACTTCAAGGAAAGCTCAAGTTACAAAACTGACTTTTCTTTGGGGTGATTCTGAAAATGGGATTAGTTTTGCAGAATAATGAGTTTTATTACTCTCCTGCTGTTAGCAGGGGAGTAATAAAAGAAACTCCAAGAAAACATTGCCCTCGGCTGACACTTTCCTTCCTTGAATCTAATATTACTCCATAGATTGCCTGGTTTAGCAAGCTTGAATAGCCCAATTAATTATGAAGGTGATTTACACAGGGTAGTCAGTGTATTTTCACTGCCTTTTTCATTATACTTTCATGGAGAGATAGTTTACTCACTTTTGGCCACTAGAAAAGGAAACAGCAAAAAAAAAAAATCCATAAAACTCTAGACTTTAATCCAATGTCCACTCTAAACCATGTGGAAAAAAAGAAGACAAAACCTCCTCCCTGAGCTTACACATGTCTATCACAGCCACTCTTGGACACACTCTGTGTTGGACAGGGACACATTCTCTCCAAGGAATGCCTTGCTGGAACCCAGAGGAGGCTTCAGCTCCATTTATTTTTAGAAAATTGAGAGCAAAAAATAAAAACAAACAGTTAAGCTAGGAGAGACAATGATACCATAAACCCTCCTGGCCTATTAACGTGAGTCTGTTTATTGTAACGCAATCTGTGACCTTCAGTGCTCTGCCAGTGTCTGTAAATAATACAATGTGCTGCTGGTGCTCCCACGGGGACAGCAGTGCTGATGGAGCCTCTCAGACCTCCAGTGGATTCCACAAGCTGATGTGGACTGTGCTATTGTGATTCTTATTTATGAGTCTCTCCCTTTTTCTTTGTAAGTACAAATTCCACAGTCACAAAGTGGATGGCAGAAAAAACACCCAGTCTGCTCAGTCTGAGGTTTGATGGCTTATCTAACATTCATAAAAGTTCTCCTGAAATCTAAGTTCTCTGCCTCTCAGATCTCAGAGTCACAGCCCATTCAACACACTTCTTAAGAAAATAAAAAAGTCCATCTTTTTTTCATGGGCTTCTCAGCACCATGAAGCTGTTCACCACCTCCAGAACCTTCACAAACTCCACATTCTGCTGCTGAGATATCCATACATGGATGATACTATTCTCACTTCTGGGTTAGAGCAGCATAACTGTGACCCAGCTCTGACCCAGCAACAAAAAACTCTTTGCCTTTAAAATTTCTTACAAGGTCTCAGTTTACCACCAGCCCTTACAGACGTTCCACTTGCTGTACCGTGTTTTGGGTAAAAACAAACCCAGAAGGAGACAGTCCCAGACAGGGAATGGAAGTGCCTTCAAGCTCAGCTGATCAGCTATTCCTCCTTAGTTCAACTTTTCACACCTCAGGAAGGAGCTCATTTCTCTACAGACTGTGTGTGTGAACATTCCTGAGAAGATTCACTGGCACTGAACACAGATCTACAGATGGGCCTGGAACAGCAGGTCTGTCCCCAGTCAGATATTAACCAGCTAAGCAGGTTTTCCTATGCAAATCTTGAGTGCCTCAGGTCCATCAGGAGCCTGAAGCAAGCAGAAGCCAATTCCAACCTTGTGCCACCCTGTCAGCAGAAATACTTGTGGCACATACCTAAAGCTGTGCAGGTGTTCAACAGACATTCCTGGAAGATCATGGTTTGTCACCAACACTACCAAACACACCTGTCAGTTCCACAGGCCTTGAAAGCTGACCATGCTACAAACGTGGGACTGGAAGGCTGATTAGCAGGAATATGTCAGAAGGGTTTGCCCTGTAGCTGAGCTGAAAAGGCTCTGAACAACACAGACAACTGAACCATAGCAACACTTGAACTTCATCTCACCAGAGACACAATAATCTCAATCCAACACTGCTATATTTAAGCGTTTGCACAAAAAAAGATACTTACAGCCTGTGCATAGAACAGATACTTACAGAATGTCTGTTTTCCAGAGAATCTGCAAAATAAAAGACAACGGATCAATTATGGAATGGCACATTGCAGAGTGACCAGTTCTATGTTCCTGAAAACACAGATTTATGTACTAGAACCTTTGTGCTCATTGCACAGTGATGGAAAATTGCTCCTACAACTAAGGTCCCACCTCTGCACCCAAGGGGTATCCGAGCTCTAGTTTAATCCAAGTACATGGGTGAGCCCAAACACTTCAAAGAGCACATTGAGCAGGACCTGTTTGACAGCTTTCCTGATTGAGAGCTGGAGCAGAAGTCTCTACTGAGAGAACAAGCTGTTACTGGACAAAAGAGACTCTTCCTTTTACAGGCAAGTTCTCATGAGCATTATACTTCCTAATCCAACTCCTTGCCAGGAAAATAACATATTGCAGAAATCCGGTATAGGATACAATTTTCAGGGCCAAATAAGACCTTGCAAAGACACCTGCAATTTTAGGAATGAAAAGTTACTTGTTCCCAATGAAAGCTTGAGAGTCACTGGGCTCTTTCTATTCAGGGTCAGTGAACTTTAAGGTTAGATCTGAGGCTTTTTATTCTAAAAAAAAAAAAAAGCAGATTTAGCTATTCAGAAATTTCACAGACTACATTGAAATACTAAAACATAGATATTTATTTGCCCTTTGAAGTAATGCCCCAAGCAGAGGGTTTGGACAAGGGCTCTGGGGAATCTTGCTGGTATTTTTTCTACAAATGAAGATACTTTCAGAATTTATGTTTTTTTTCTAGATATATATGATTTAAATAGCAATTAATAACATGGTCATCCCACAGGCAGAACACCTGTAAACTCCGAAAAGTTCTCTGAAATCTGAAATGAATATTATGAAAAGTACTACTATTACCATTGCAAGATCCTAATAAAGGTCTTTTAGACACTCCCTTGTCAGACAGAGGAAACTGAGCACAGGTGAAGTCTCTGGCACTGCACACTATGAGTTTTATCCAGGCAGTTCTACCCAGAACTTTTAGCCTAGGAAAAGCAGTAAGACCTGAGGAGATTACAGCACCTACACCAGTACCTGAACTTCATTCCAGTACAAAATTGATCTCAATGTTTGACAAGTTTGATCCACATATATTTAGCCATTTTGATAATAAACAAAATAAGAAGTTATACCAAAGACATAAAAGCTTTTTGTGTCCTGAAAACCAACAGAAGTGAATGAAAATCTGCTGACCCAGAGCTACATCAAAGCTTGACTTCCAGTGGCCAAAGCTATACATAAGGTTTATGAAGTGAGGTACTAACGAGCTGTTGTTTAGTCTCTGTCACAATGTATTGTGCTCACAGGAAGGAGGAAATGAGAAATTCTGTGTTAATTCCAAGCTTCAAACAACGGGATGTTGGCTACCCCAAAGCTACTGGGTCACAATGACAGATGTCTCTCCTCCTTGTTACCTGTCACCCAGATCTGCCAGTGTGGCTTTCCCCCAGGGGAACCTGGAAGTGCTGTGTGATTCCTGACAGGCACCACTCAGGGAGTCTCTAACAAAAGCACAATCAAACAGTGGATTTTGCTTATTCTTTGTTACATCAAACTCTTCACAATCTATTTTATTCTTGTTAAAAAGATGAGGTGTGTTTTACTGATTTTGCTGTGATGACAGACAACAAAGAGACTTCCCATGACACGTGGCTTTCCCTCATTACCAAAAACAGGGACATGAGACATGCTGGATTCTAGTCATAGACACAAAAACTGGTCAAGCTTCCACAGCAGGGCAAACAATCAGCTGCATTCTGTGAAAGGAATCAGAGCAAAAGGTCTGACACTGGTGATTTCCAAGAGATTCCCCAGTGTCACGAAGGCAGATGTATTTCTGATGCACTTAGCCTCTTGCTATTGCTTTTAGATGATGGGGGTTTAAACTCAAAGAAGACACTTCCACAAGGAGTACATTGGTGACAGGAGTTTCAGACACTCATCCCCACCTGTTCCACTCCAGGGTATGGAGAAGAGATTATGTGCCTAATCAGTTACAATTCTTACTCCATCTCAACCCATCTCCAACCCTGATGAAAGCCAAGATGTTAGATTATGAACCGAAGGTGCTGAACTGCAGACACACACCACATTCTGCCAAGAACTGGAGCAGTGGCTTCTGACAGAGGATCTTGGCAGGCAGCTTGGGAGCAGCTCTGACACGGGGCCACGCACGCAACGCAGCTTTGTGTTGGAGGTTCAGGCAGGGGCAGAGCTCCCTGCATGGCTGTGCCTCACTGACACCATCTGGCTTTGCCCAAGGTTTGGCTGAAGCTACTCGAAGCATTTGGCTCTGGAATCAATATCTCACAGACCCAAGCTTTGGTCTAGAATATGCCTTGAAACCTGAAGATGCAAAGAGTTTTTATTTTGGAGAAGGTTCAAGTGCTTTGCATGGTTTTGGACTGCATGCACCTAACTTGTGCTCCTAAGGCCTGAGCTCTGAGCACACACTGAATCCCCAGACCCTCTGAGCTGTCTCTGTGCTGCAAAAGGATTCAGTGGGAAACTCTGGCTAAGAGGGAGGTGCTAAGCCTAAGGCTCAGGAGCAGGAAAGTATTTGAGCAGATTTCCTGATTGCTAGAGCTGATTTCAAATAGTTTGTTCCAAACCACTGAATGCAATGGGGATTTCTCATGCCTCTTTCCACTGGGATATATTTATTTTTCCATAGTACATTGTTGGTTGCTGTAGAATTCTTAGAATTTCCTGTCTCACTTGCTGCCATTGCTTCCAAGTGACCAATTCACTTTTCCAGACTTAGCAACAAAACGAGCTGGCTCTGCATTTTGTTCACTAGATTTCCACTTTGCTAGTAAGAAACTCAGAATAGTAATGTTGCAATAAGCCACGATGAGCTCAATGCAGTGCACAGATCAGTGCAAGGCCTGTCACTGACTTCTGGGAGCTTTGGCTCTGCTGCAGAGCAAAGACAGAGTTCGCTGGAGGAGCAAGTATGAATCAATGCATCATCTTCCACGAGAAATGCCCTGAAAAAATGTAAGGGAATCTGAGCTGGAGTTGGCTCTAGACCTCCCAGCAATATGAACAGAACTGTGCTACCCCAAGAACTGGGATCAGTGTTGAGGGAAGGGCTGGGGCTGAGATAAAGAACCAGTATGGAGATGCTTGGACTTCCTGCCCCTACTACCCCTGGGGAAGATGAAAGGTGTGATGGAAATAAATCATGTCCAAAAGAGCCTCCACCCACACTGAACTCAGTGCCTGAGACATCCTGACCCTCCCTCAGGAAGCTCTGCCAGCCTGGGACTCAGGCACAGGCAGAGTAGGCAGCAGGGCCACAGACACTTTATCATTCCTGCCAGACTGTGGATTTAGACAATTGCCTGTTTTGCTTAAGTTTTGGACTGTCTCAGTTCTTTCTGAGCAAAGAGGAACAACCCTGGGACTGGGCTGGACACTCCTGATTCACAATGTACTTTGGCTTTTTCATACAGCACCCAGAGAAAGAAGTGTTTTAAGGAAATCAGTTTATCCTGGTAAGTCTGAAGGACTTTTGGACAAAAATGTTACTGACTTGACTGGCACTAGTTGTGACCATTCCCCTAATTGCTATTTGGATCTGAGCTTTAAGTTGAGGCTTGAATCTTTAGGCATGGTATGTAAAATACTAAAGGAACAGCCTATTGCTGTAGAAAAGGTTTAAATCAATACCTGGGTGAACTTCCTGAACACTAAATATTTCTCTGAATTAAACTAACCTTTCAATAACAGCACAAGGACAACTTCTTATCTCTGAGTTCCTTGCAGAGACAAAGCTAGAGATCAGCATCCTCCTCAAACTCTCATTACAGCAGAGCAAATCCAGTGTCCAGCTGGAGACTGACATTATCTACAGGACTGTTATTTGACTTTCCATCAAAATACACCTGACTAGACTT
>NW_008663275.1:2528-21987 GCF_000695815.1 Acanthisitta chloris | reverse complement strand
CTACAGTGAATGAGTTAACTGCAGCTAAACACAGGCAGTTCTTCTGGGATTTGAAATGTGCATTTGACAGTTTGTTTCTGTCCATCTCTCATGTAAAACCACCTCCTCAGGCCTAATGCTGAGAACAAGGAGAGCAGCAGGGCAGGTAGGATGGGAAGTCTTACCACAGTGTGGTGGAGACATTCAAGTGATAGTAAGAGGAGGTAACATAGCCAATACCTGGGGAATGAAAAGAAAAGGAGCAATGCAGATGCTGAGCACACTGCCAAAGGCTTGGGAAGGGTCAGGGCATTATCTGTGCTATGGAGCCATGGTCTGGGATAAGGACAAGCAACAGCTAGAGAACTGAAAATACATGAGAAGTTGGTTACTGATATGGCATTTGCCTTACTGGGGACAGCAGTGAGAGCTGACAGGAAAATGAAGAGGAAAAACATTTTAGCTCAGTCACAAAGATTTGCATCAGACATAACAACTACTGACAGCTCTTCAGCCTCCTCTCTAGTGGACACAGTTTCTGCAATGCACAGACAGCTCCTTGAAAAGACAGAACTGCTCATGAAACACTCAGTTATAATTAAACAAGCACAAACCACAACAGTTACCTACAAACAAATAATAATAAAATGTTCCATAGGTCTTAGGCATTAAATCTGTCAAATGGTGTAGCTGACACCATTCCCAAACTCATGCAATTTCCCCAGAGGACGTGTTTGTCTGAACCATTGACTTCCTGAAGTGGATTGTCCTCGTGGGCATTTGCTCCAAAATCACAGGGAATAGTCAAACAGTGAAGCTCAGACTGGGAAAGCAACTTCTGCTCCCAGCAGCAATGCTCAGCATCTTTCACAACTGGCACTTAATGTGCTCATACTGATACAAACTGAAGCCTTTAAGACAATGGATGATCCTAGGGATCCTCCCCCAGTCACAGCCCATCCAAACCAAAGCCAGGGGCACACTGAGCTGCCCAGAGCACTGCAGGCCCTGGGATGCACTGCTTATCTCACTCAAACACTTTTCCTGTGAATCAGTCAGGAAAAACAGACGTGATTAAAACAATAAACTGGTGCTGTGTTTCCAGGAGCCACTGAAACTGCAGAGTGTTATGCATAAAAGAGCAGGTGGACTGCAAGATTAAGGGGTGTTTGCAGATCTTCTAGCTAATTCAGCTCAGTCCTTCAATCATATCTCATTTGATTGCTGTTCCCACTTTAGGGCAAGTACAGCCTTATAAGTGCTTTGAATTATAGCTCTGCTGTACCAACCTGGAGTTTACAGCACAGCTCACAAAACATCCTTTGAGTACATCACACATTCTGTTGTGTCAAAAGTAGGGATGGGGAAAGGTGTGATAATCCCCTTCACACATGGGCAGAGCAGGAGAGATGCCAACCAGTTCTGCAGTCGTTACAGGTCCAGTTCACACTCACCACAGAGCATCTCAGAAAATTTGGGGCCTTTGGATTCAGCCCTAAAATAATCTGTTTTTTTTTTTTTCTCCTGGTCTTGCTCTTTAGTGTGAAGGATACTCTGATTCTCACTGCAAGGCTGTGAAAAATGAGTACAAGACACAGGCACAGCACCAAGGATTCCAGAACTCTGTTCCCAGTGCTGTCACTCTCTAAACACATTGCCTTAAACCAGTGACCCAATCTCTGTTTATTCAGCTGTAAAATGGAGATAGAAATTGCCATATAAATCCTCACAAGGAAAAATTAAGTAATGTTTTGCAAAGAACTTGGAGACCCTCACATGAAAGATTCCCTAGAGACAGAATAGTGTGTCAGAGCAATTGGGAAATCCCTTGTAAAAGAGAAAAAATAGAAATGAAAACAAAACAATCCAAAATTAAAAATGGTATACTACAAAGCCACTTGGTAACATGGATGGGGACAGAATGTTTGCAGCCCTAATATTTACAAACCTAGACTTCCTAACACGAAAAGAGGAGAGGAAATCCTTTCTGATTTAGTCTTTGACAAACTATGAAGAAATCATTTTAACCTACACTTTCTGAACTCATTACTGTCAGAGCATTTATAGCCAGTATGGGCAGTAATCTGCTAATGCCACACAAATCTGTGCTAGAGGAGGTGGAAGGGTAGAGCAGTTGGCACATACAACCTCAGACAGTTTTTGATGGCACTTAAAACAAACAACCCACTCTACTGAAGTGTCGTTTGCTTTAAAGGTTTTTAGAGTTGTTCTTGGAGGTTTTATAGATATTTGCTGGAGTTACATCCAAACCCAAAGGAACATTTCATAACACATGACAAACATTCTCAATTAAGGGGCAAAGTGTTGTTCATGAGCAGTTTGAGGTACCCTGACACCTATCAGAGCACATTCAGCCCCAGATACAAGGCCCAAACACTCAGCAGATCCAGTACAAATGGGCTGAGGAAGTAGATGTTACAAATATTAATCTCACTCCATTAAACATCATTGATTTATCAACCTGTGATTCATAGCTGCACTTTAGTATGTTCCTGTGTGACTTGCATCTCTTTTTTCTTTTTTTTTTTGGCACTTATCTTCCAAAACACTCCATCACAAATTTGTCCCTAATCTCTACAAGTGCTTCCTTTAAATGTTTCATTTTTCACTAGCTTACTTACCATTATTAGCTTTTCTGATTTCACTATAAACTGTTTCAGTCCCCTTCTGTACAGGAGCTGGAAAATGTATTGGCACAGAATCAATTTCTTTTCTTTTTTTTTTTTTCCCCTTCTTCACTTTTTTTTTTTTTTTTTTTTTTGTTTGCCTTATGAAAAGCTCCTTAAACAAACAGAACACACTGTTTTACTTTCAGAGGAAGTTACATAAGCACCAATCAGCCTGTGGAGCCTGAGGAAAAAGCAAGTGAACCTCCTCCCCCAACCAGCCTTGAGGTTCTGGGAGGGAGATATCTCTCCCTCTATATAAAAATGGTGATGAAAATCAGCTTCCCCTTTAAAATTTGCCTTTCACATTCTAATAATCTTCTCTGAACTTAAATCAATACTGGTTTAATTTTACAGAGAGCTCTACCACTACGGAAGAGTTTCTCTGGATCCCTTTGAAGAGTTGCTTCAGTTTGCCCTGAGGATTTCAGGATCCTAGACCTGAGGAGATCACTACACCCCTTTTGGCAAGTTGCCTGATTAAATTTTAGGGGTACAAAAATTTATCTAAATTGCTGTTCTTTGTGAAACATCTCAGAAGAATATTTAGAGTTTTCACATCACACAGTTTCTGTTTGGTGCTGCCTGGGAAAGGTTTGTCCTCAGCTCCTCAGCCTGGAAGGCTCTTCCATTAGTGCATGAGCTCAGGTGGACACAGCAGGAGTGAAGGCTCAGAAGGTTTGTGGAAAGGCAGAAAGTAAGATGAAAAAAGCAAACAGAGATTTGTGCCTCCAAGGACAGGTGTGGGATACAATTAAAACATTATCCTTCCCAGATTCTCAGGTTGACAAATAAGGTCCTATAAACCTCTGCTCTTGTATGAGATGGAAAACAAAAAGCTCCTCCTCCACTTTTCCTATTTGAGATCTGGGAAAACTTATCCACCAAGTTTGATACCAAACTAGAGGCACTAACACAAGCAGGGAAAGGGCAGAGCCTTATCTAAAGGCCTGAAAACAGCAAAAACTCCATTTCTCTATGGTCAGCAGAAACTTCTGGCCAGTAGGAGACTAGAACAATTTCCTTGTAAAAGTTATAGAAAAAATAAAAGAAGGTTGTTCCCTCTGCAAGAAACTGGAAAGAGAATTGACATTTCTGGACTCAATATCCTGTACTTTAGCTATTACAAAAACCCAACCCCTGACTCAGAGTCAGGACTGTTATTGCTCTGCATCACTCTGAAGAACCCAAGTGTCTCTGGCACCACATTCTGATTTCCCAAAGCTCATTTCAAGTTTTTTTAAGTCCTGTTAAGCATCTTTAAGCACTGGGAGCTAACACATCACAACTGAGCTGCAAAACTGCCGTTAATTTAAACGACAGGAGGAGATACACTTCACCAAATTCCTAATCTCAGCTTTCAAACTTGCAGCTTTGGCATGAACTTTCTTTGCAAAATAGTCTGAATATCTCGAAGCACATTTCATATGCTTATGGACTATTGCTTAAATGATCAATTCTGTTCCCAGCGAAGTAAGAAGTAATCTTCTCAGAATTTTAATAAGAAGTAGCTCATTTAGTTTAGGACTCTTTTTTTTAGCAGATTACAGTCCTAAATCTACTCCTATTGACTGTGGAAAGACTTGGTTGGAGGCATTTCCTTAGCTTGCTTTTTTTTCCCAGGCCCATTTCATTAAATTGTGATATAATGCCACTGCCCATGTTATTTCCTTTGTTAATCTTCCAAAAGCCATTTCAGCACCGAAAAATATGTGCCAGGAGAAATTACTTGGATGATTTGACATTTTGTTCCCAGTAACTTTACAGCATTGCTACCCTGCAGATAAAAGGAGAGAAGGAGCAAGTTCTCGTCCAGCCAAGATTAGCTCTCACTCCACTCTCACTTCAGGGATAATTCCTGATCTCACTTTAGCTCCAGCCTTTGTTTTTCTGAGATTAACAATACAGGATCTAGACCACCTTGCCCTGGTTTTGCACAATGAAGCTTTAGAGCAGATAATCACTGTATATAATCCTCACAAGTATTCCATGTACTAACACCTTAGAATTATCACCTCTCTAACCATCAAATTAACAGTTTCACTATGGCTACTCCAAACAAGAACTGGACTGTGCAGCCCCAGCTCAACCTCATATTTGTCTTGCCTTTTCATCCCCGCTTCAAAAAGGAGGGATCAAGGATTGGGAGGATAAATTGGGAAGATAAATTAATTTCAAGTTAATCCTGAGAGATCAGAGAAATCTGGAGTTCCTCAAAAGGCAGAAGGGATCCATGTGCAGCTGCTGGATGAGCTATGCATGCCCAGAGGAAAGGTGAAGTGAGATTTGTTTTGTTTCCATTCAGAAAACAGAGAGAATCCACAGAGTTGTAATAGGGATTTGGTGATAATCTGAAAGGTCTGTGCTGGTCATAGCCCACAGACATGGAAGACTGTTGTGATTGGAAACAAAACTTGTACAATAGCATTGACACGGCAGAAGCATCTCTGGTAATCCTGTGGCCAAATTCTCTCTGTGGGTGTAGAAGATTATTACAAGGGAATATTAAGAAACTTGGCTTTGCTTCTCTTTTCCCAAGAAAAAAAATCTCAGCCTGTTCCCATTGTGATAGGCAGTGCAGAGCTCAAAGAATTAACTTGCTTTCATAAACTCCTATTTAAGCAGCACATTAAACACTTGCAGTGCAGTTACCTCTTACACAACCAAAGCATTTGGTCAGGATTCACCTGGGGCAAGAGAGCAAATTGATTAGGGAGCTATTATCACATCTCTGTGTACCTCAAGGCCTACAGAATCAATTAGTGCTCTGTGTAGGTCTGTAACACGAGGCAGTGTTCAGTTACAACAGTCTGAGCTCATCTACACAGTATATTAAACATCACTGTGCAGTTTGATGATGTTCAGTCTACAGAGCACAGACACTATCTTATTACTCAGTCTGATATACAGGAATAGTGTTGTATATCAGGAATAGGATGAAAAGGCTGTTTTGAGAGATGCTGATCTTGCATTGAACAGGGCTCTTCATTTAAATAATCATGCACTGGCCTATTTTATCATTCTACACCACTACACTGTGCAGTGCATGTTCAGAAACATCTGGAACGATTAATTATTAGCACGATTCTGAAAAAGAGGACAACAACTATGGAACTTCAGTGCAGAATTTAGCAGAGGTGGATAAATAGCATGTTTAGAACACAGGGAAAGCTCTGTGATGGATATATCAGGAAGTGAAAACAGAAAGAATAGCAGCACTGGCTGTTCCGGGAGAGCTCAGCTGCCAAGCTGAAGAGTGAGCACTTTTGCCCAAACATCTGCTTTTCCACCTAAACAATCATGTCTTTGGTCTCTGAAATCAGTGACTGGGCCTTCCTACCCGGAAGAAGGAAATTTATCCATTTCTTCCTCAGTCTGCTTCCCGTTCAGCTAAAGCAAAGGAGCTCGAGCACAGCATAACTGGCTCTTGTGGGGTTTATTCACTCTTAGCTATGTGGAATTTTTTGTCAATTCTGAAAGATTTAGCAGCTTTCAGCACAAGGACAGGATGGTATCAGTTCTCCAGGTGTCACAGAATGACTGAGGTCTGCATTTGGGTGTTGAGAACACATTTCCATGGATATTTCTCCTCTGAGGCTGCAGAGACATTCCTTACCCCACGCTATGAGCTCTGGCTGCTGTGACCATAGAACTGCAGGAGGAGGACAAAGCTG
Source organism: Acanthisitta chloris (assembly GCF_000695815.1). Taxonomy (NCBI): domain Eukaryota; kingdom Metazoa; phylum Chordata; class Aves; order Passeriformes; family Acanthisittidae; genus Acanthisitta; species Acanthisitta chloris. The sequence continues at coordinate 15,647 of NW_008663275.1, read as the reverse complement.
TCTGGGCATCCATACCCTCATTTCTGATTAATGTGCCACAGAACCCAGAATGGTCTCTAGGCTTCTCCAGACAGAAAGGCTAAATCTCTGCTGGTCTCTCTTCCTTCTCTCTCACAAGTGAATTACAGCTTTGACCCTTCAGCCAGTTCCCTTATAAAGGAGGAAATTCCACCGTTTCTGTTCTCTCCATTCTCCTACCCTAGGCTAACCCCAAATGGCTCTCAGTGAATTTGGTGTCTGTAACAGAGATTCACAGCAGGATGTCTCCTGCTTCCAGCCACAGCTCCTGCTGGGAGTCCTGCTCTGCACAGAGCTCCTGCAGGAGGGAAAGGACAGGGCATGGGAGGACCCTGGGGATGAAGAGCTGCAGGAGCAGCACTGTGGTTATCACAGCATCAGCTAGGTTAAGGAAACTGTCCTGCACTCAACACACAACCTGCTCTGACATTCACAGGTGCCAATATCAGACCAGTGCCAAGGAGCAGCAACAAGCCCAGAGCTGCTCCCAAACATAAACTATTGAGGCCAAAGAGTTTATTACCTCTGTGAGGATCAAGCGTTGATACTTCGACTTCAGTGTACTCCACCTCAGCACTCTCAAGGTCAGGTCCTGCCCCAAAAATATCAAGAAGATGTTTCTTTGTAGGACTGCACACTTCAGTGGAGCTGTGGGCCTGATCCTGCTGGCACTGGAATTAATGGACAGGTCCTCACTGACTCTGAGAGGTGCAGGATCAGGCCCTGCTATGGCAGCTGAGTCTCTGCCAACCCATCCCCACAGCTCATCCGAATCCAAAGGCAGATTTCTGAAACTGTAGGACATGCAAATTGTGCCTAAACCCCTTACTTTCAATTTAACACCTTCAGAAGTGGCACAACACAAAAAGGAGTGGGGAATTATCACAGATTCTCCCATATTCCTGCTCCACTTCCAGCTCCTCTCTTCTATTTCTCTCCTCAGTGTTGCTTTCTCCTTCTTTTCTATGGCTGCTATGACAGGACACTTCCCATTCTCCACTTTCCTCACATTTTAAGCCATCTCTACGTCTTTCATGGCCTCCCTCATCACTTCTCAGACTTCTCATTTCTGCTTTGCCAATAAGCAAATTCAGCAGTTGCAGTTTCTCCTACATTGCCCTCCAGGCTCTCCACAGAACATCTGCAATGCAAACCCATCTCTCTCCTCCAAGCACTGCCACAATGCCCACAGGAGCCTGACAATGACCAGACAGCTGACCTGGATTTCTGGCTGACAGGTACTGCCTACCTGGATACAACTCACACAAGAAACAGCTCTTCCCTCCTACCCTGTCTTTTTCTCAGAGTGGAGATGGTTTTCTACTAGGTTTCTGTAAAAGCTGGAAGGAACCACAGCAGTCATCCAGACTGGAATCCTGCAGAACTGATTTGGCAGATTATTTTGTTCAGATTTCATAGCAGTTTATTTTTAAATTTAATTCTTAAGTATTTCAAGAGCTACGGAAATGAAGAAAGGACAGAGAAGGAAAAGAAGCAGAAATCTGTAGAAAATGTGTGTTTTTAAAAACCCTGAATATTTGTTATATAGAACTTACAATTTTGAGTCTAAGTTGTATTTTTATATCATCCTTCAAAAGATGGCCTGGAATTCAGCAGAGGTAATTACACTTTGTAATTCTGTTGGCAGATGAGTTCTATCAGTGTCATTTTGTGCATGGAAAATAGAGCTGAGCTCAGCAAAGAGACTTCCCCACTATCAGTGAGAAAAAGGAGAGGACTGGACCTCTCAAATCCTGATTACTACCATTAGAAAACACCACAACTTTCAATCATAAAATAATTTTAAAGTCTATTGTTTAAACATGAAATTACCTTTACTCTCATCTGTTGATTTCATGTGATTTTCACTATCTTCAATGTAACCTGATCCTAAAATATTAAAGCCAAAGTTGAGCTGCAAAAATGTTTATTATAGCCAATCAAATAAATGAGTTACAACAGCTGCAATTCCTGTTGTCATGATCTTTATTTATTCCACTTTTAGATTCACACCTAAGACACTCAGGTAACACAGGTGGGAAGAATTTGGCTTTTTCAATAACCAGCTAAAAACCACCCAAGGGGCAACTTTATGTTTATGCTCCAAACAACATCTCCACCTATCTTTGTAAAGCTCATTGAGCTCCTGGAATGAAAAGTGCCCAGTCATGGCATGTTAACATCTCTGTGCTGTGATCCACATCACAGGATCATGGGCCACAACTCAAATTTCCGCTCCAAAATAATTTTCTTGCAGCTATGTCAAAACTATCAAAAGTAATTTACTTTTACCATGATTTCTCCATCATGGTAAAATATTGCCAACTGATTGCCTGGCAGACTTATAAACCAATCTTTGCATAAGACATGCTCATAAAAACTGTACAAAGACAAAATGACAGAAGATGCTTTGGAGAATGTTAGTGGTATCCCTCTGTATTCCCAAAATGTTGGGCCCTAGCCAAACAACTACTATGCAAGTCCAAATCTTTAAACAAATGTTTAATTAAGATAACTTATTACCAGTCGTACAGCAAAACATCCTACCTGAATAGTAGTCTCCATCACTGGGCTGTCTTGTTAGCTTTTCACTTGTCAAGTTTGCAGCCAAGGCAGAACTGAAAAGCAGAACCAATAAAAGTTGATGTAATTATCCAAAACAGTCAATAAAAGCAACAAGATGATTCCGTGCAAAGATCAGTTGCTGTCTATGCTGACCACCACATCTTCTTAACTACTGAAGCTAATGAAAATTTTGCCTTTGTCTTTATGAGAAGCACAAACAAACTTTAAAGTCAAGAATGTTCCCTATTGCATTCTTCTTCTTCTTTTAAACCTCTGTGTTTTCAATTCCATATCTAAATGTATTCAGATACAGGCCTGACATTCTTCTGTTTCACTTAGCTGGCCCTTTTTCTATTTTTAGAGTGTTTCCTCATCCTGTTGTCGTGTTAGCAGGTGGTACATGAAGCAGAACCATCTATTGTCTGCAGGTGTGTGCCATAATAAACCACATTCCTGTGGAGGAAGGTATCAGAAAGGAGGAGAATCAGGAAAAGGTAAAACCCGTGGCTATAATAATATTAATAACAACAACAGCAATGAAAAGGAGAGAGAGAGGAATAAAAGCCAAGAAAAACAAGTGATGCCCAGCCAGTCCCTGGCAGTGATCAGCAGCTCCTGCCCAGCTCCCCCCAGTTTCAGTCCTGCTGTGATATTGCCACTGGTGTACTGTTGTGATAGTGATCAGCACCTGCTGTTCTTCAACTCCAGCAGCCCCACAGCAGCAGAGTCCTCTGAGAGATGGGGCAAGACAGCTGCTTCAGTTCCTCCAGGCTGCTGGACTCAGAGCCCACTGGTACTCTTTGAGTCCTTGAGGTGCCCTCTGAGACAGTCCATGCCAGGGACGTGCAGAGCTCTGGGCCAGTCACAGTGGAGTAGTCACAAGTAGTTGCTTAACCCTAAAGAATATCTGAACCACATTCAGCAACACACTGGTTCCTACCAATAGGACCATGATGGTCCTGATGGATCCATGATGGATCTGAAGTGTGTTTAAAATGTTCAGAGTTATCAGATGTTACTGTAATCAGCCAGGAGAAGGAAGGGAAGCTATGGGAAGATTCCTCCTCCACAGCCTGGCTCTCTGAGAAGGTAAAAGGTGTAATGATGAATAATTCCCATTAGATGTCTCCCCAGTACACAGGTGAGTTTCATGACAATTGTATGGCACAACAAAACAATAACCTCAGCTCAGGCCCCAGAGGTGATAAACACCACAACAGGGAACACACAGTGCAAGTAATATGTTGGATAACACAACTCTGAGAACAAGAACAACTCTGAAATTGAAAGAGGGAAATTTAGGTTAGATACTAGGAAGAAATTTCCCCTGTGAGGATGGTGAGACACTGGCCCAGTTTGCCCACTGGCAGTGTTCACAGCCAGGTTGGATGAGCCTTGAGCAACCTGCTCTGGTGGGAGGTGTCTCCTTAACATTCTATGATTCTATAACTCTGAGAGCAAATAAATCAACATTGTGACAAGTGGCTATTAAACTATTCTGAATGCTTGTAACAAGTTTGTTTCAACATGCAGTGGTCAGATCTGTTGTTAACTCAAGCCCTTTGAGCCCCACGTTGGGTGCCAAAAAGGACTAACCCCAGCTAAGCACCACACAGCCACTCACTCACTCACCACACACCCTGGCCCTGGTGGGATGGGGAGGGGGATTGGAAAAAGGTAAAACCCATGGGTTGAGATAAGAACAGTTTAATGATTGAAATAAAGTTAAATATAATAATCATAATCATAATAATAATGAGAGAGGAAGAGAGAGAGGAATAAAACCCAAGAGAAACAAGTGATGCTCAATACAACTGCTCGTGACCCACGGATGGATGCCCAGCCCATCCCCAAGCACTGATCAGTGCCTCCCAGACAATTCTCCCCCAGTTTCTACACTGGTCATGATGCTCTATGGTGTGGAATACCCCTTTGGCCAGTTTGGGTCAACTGTCCTGGCCATGCTCCCTCCTGGCTCCTTGTGCTCCTGCTCCTTGGCAGAGCATGGCAAAGTGAAGAGTCCTTGACTCAGAGTAAGCACTACTTAGCAACAACTAAGACATCAGTGTTATCAACATGATTTACATACTCAATCCAAAACACAGCACTGTACCAGACACTAAGAGGCAAATTAACTCTATCCCAGCCGAAACCAAGACAGCAAGGCATCTTACCCAGACATCTCCAGGGATGGTCCTTTAGCTTGACAGAGAAAAAGAAAAGCCTCTGTTAATGGATTGCACAAGGAAAGAATTGAAAAGTCAAAATAAAAAATATAGAGATTATCTGCCCAAATCAGAATATTTTTTCCTGGCTATCACAAAATTAATTACCTCATGTCTTACATCCCATTTATCACCCAGGTCCCTTAAATGTCTCTTTCACAGAGATCCTAAGGTCCCAAACCCCAGATTTTAGCCTGGCTAACTGGGACATCCAGATGCGCCAAGTTTTCCCAAATAATTTGCAGTGTATTGCAAATCACAGGATATACCAGATTTACCCATTTTCTGAAAGAACAAGATCTGAAAAAGATACCTTAATGATAAAAGACAAATCCTTAAACAAAACTGTATTACAGTGTGGGAAAAAATCCCAAACAATCCCACAACCTAATAAATTTGTTTCATGAGGATTAGAGAAGTACCTCAATTACACCCAAGTTGGGACCCAAATCAAATTGTTAAAGCTCTGTAAGTGAACAGAAACATCCTCAGGCCCTGTCTGCCTTGACATTGCATGAGGATGAACTCCAGATCTAGGACTGCACTGGAACAGTCTCATTCTGGCCTATACCTCCAGCAGCCTTTGCTTCCCTAGTGCCTGCCCAGCACCATCAGTTCGATTCTCCCATTCTGCCCAATGTACGTGGAAAGCTCCAGCACATTTGCAGCTTCATTTGGGTCATCAGGATCCTTGAACTGTCACCCCCACAAGCCTTTGCTGCTGACACAAGTGCAGCTTTAACTGCAATACACCCATCACCAAACAAAGAGAAAGGAACCATTCCTTACCCCTTTTCTTCTTACGCAGAAACCACCACACAGCGAGTGCTCCTACTCCTGCCATGGCTAATAGGACAAAGGCAGCAATGACTCCTTTCTGCCAAGCTGCTAAGATGACTGCAAAGAAGAAAAACATGTTTTAGGAGCTATTTACAGGGATAGGTCAGCATTGCCAAACTCTACCACAAATCAGCCTTGCACACTGGGGAAGGACTTCAGGGAGACTTGAATGCAAAGAGCACTAGTGACCAAAACAGCCTTAGAAAACCAGCTTGGTTTCAGTTTGCATCTGGCTCTTTTGGCTTTTGAGAATCCCTTAAACTTTTGTATGTATGTTGGACAATGTTTATAAACAGATCTCTCTGTTCACCTTCTGACAATGGTGGAACACAAACATGAAAGGGAGTTACACTCAGTAACATCCCAAATAAGTTGACCTCCCCTGTCATGATGACAGAGCTTATCATTCCCCATCTTACCACTGATGGTTATTGGGTGGCTCCTCACGTCCACCTTGGCTCTGTTGGAGGCCTCACAGTAGTATGTCCCTGTGTCCTGCCTCTTCATGCTTTTCTTGTGCCACATGATTCTGTCTGCATTCTCACTTTTTTCATACAGAAGAACTTCTCGATCAGTTTTTCTAAAAATCTTGAAGTGGATTGGCCAAGATCCTTCTTTCACAGAGCAGAGAAAAGCAGTCCCACTGCCATCTTCCACTTCTCCATAGGGAATGCTGCCCAAGCTGGCATCCTTTATGGGCACTGCAGGGCAAGGCACAGAGGAAGCAAATATTAGCACTATCAGAAATAACTTTGATGACAAAACATTGTGTTGCAGAAATGCTTGCTTGTTTGGTTAAGCAGAGACTGCAGGCACAGTATTATTCTTTCTGACCAGTCTCAGCCAGGCAGCATCCTCTAGTATGTATTTTTATACACCCAGAAATAGAGAGGGCACAGCAAGGGAACAAAGCAAACACAGGAGGAAATTATTCATTCCACAGAGGTCAGTCAGCCTCTTTTCTTAAGATCCTTTGGAGGCCCTTCTGGCCCCAACCTACAAATCAGTTAATTTCCAGAAATAACACTCAGCAGTTCAACAGTGTAAATAATTATGGTTCAGTTTATGTAGCTATGCTTTCATGGCTATGTGGAGTTCTGCTGTTTTATGCTAACTGTATTCTTGTAATGTTTAATATACAATCAGCAGATAATGAGACAAGTCCTCCAGAGGAATAAACAAGTCCCCAATTCCAATGGTTATAGAACATAGCAAACACAATGAGAGAAGTTATTTGAACAAGCTGTAAGGAGATGCACAGCCAAAATATAGTTTTTCAGTCTGCTAGTTTACAAATGAAGTGTATTAGCATATGCAGAGCTAGTGTGGGAGCAGATGAGCATCAGCCCTTGGAACTACATGGGGAAAAGGTGTCCATCCATTCCTTGATGCAAGGCATGTAGAATGGCAGCAGCTTCACAAAATGTTTGGGGTACAAAGCATCTGGATTGCTAAAATTCCTCTGGAAATATTATAAGTGTGTTATCCAGGGTCATGGATAGCATAAGGCAGATGTATCTGGATGGATCTGCTCCATGAGCATCAGCCCTTGGAACTACATGGGGAAAAGGTGTCCATCCATTCCTTGATGCAAGGCATGTAGAATGGCAGCAGCTTCACAAAATGTTTGGGGTACAAAGCATCTGGATTGCTAAAATTCCTCTGGAAATATTATAAGTGTGTTATCCAGGGTCATGGATAGCATAAGGCAGATGTATCTGGATGGATCTGCTCCAGTCATACAATAAGTGTGTTATCCAGGGTCATGGATAACATAAGGCAGATGTATCTGGATGTATCTGCTCTAGTCATACATAACTCAATGTCAAAACTCAGGGGGAAAGCAGCCTATTAACCACACGTTTATCTTGTTAAAACCCACACAATTTGGGTTCAATCTGGGACACAAAACTGAAAACTCCTTGGTAGAGAAAAATTAGCTCTTCTTTTTCGAAGGTCAAGAACAGACCTTGTAACATTTCACATCCATTTTGTTTAGTCCATCATATGCTGCCACAGCCTCAAAGCTCTAAATATGATGTTAGATGAGAAGCAGAATTAAACAGACTTACCTATTACTGTGACATTTAGGATATTGCTGGTCTTCAAACCACTGGAGTGATTATTTTTAGCATCACACCTGTACCCTCTTGTGTCATTTAGCCTAATGTTTTCATCCAAGAATGTAGCATATGTGTTATTAACCACTCTTTTCTTCACATCATTTCCTTTGTAGAATGTGAATGTTATTGGTGGAGTTCCCATCACTGAATGACAGATGAGCTGCAGAGGTTTCCCCAACACCACCTCTGGCAAACCGCTGACGACGGAGAGGGTTGGCTTGGAGACTGGAGCTGGAAGGGGAATAAAGGAAAAGAATTGTTGCAAATTACACTGCAAAAGGCCAAAAGATCCAGTATTATCTCACAGAAAACATATAAACATAAATAGTTAGCTAGTTTGCACACAACCTACACTGGGAAGCTCTTCCTCATTGGCAGAATGGAAATGGAGGGACTTGAACAAATCAGTCACATAGATAATAGAACATATGTGACAGAATAAAAGAGCACACAGGGAGAGAGTAAAGGAAGACAAACCACGGATCAGTGCCACAGCTGTGGATCAGCCAAACTCCAGAACTAGCTCTGACCCAAGGAACAACTCTGTTACATTACATGTATGTCCTGAGGTGGATCGTGCAGGACCTGACCAGGGCCCTGTGATCAGCAGCACAGCGAGTCGTGACCCAGTAGATCCCTTTGCACACTGGAGAACCAGCTGTGCCTGTTCCAGGAGAGGGAAGGGAACCCTTTATAATTAGTGTGCTGGTGAGGGGGCTGTGCTGGTAGCAAGATCAGCTTTTCTGGGGTAGAGCTAACCTGGTGACTTGTGGCTCTCGTGCCTTTCTGCCTGGACATCCAGGCAAAGGATTCCAGCAGACACTGACAGAGCTTCAAACCAAACTGATGAGTGAAAGGTTTGCAGAACACTCCCAGCTCCTGCACATGGCAGTGAATGAGAGTTCATCTAGCACCTAGCAGAATCAAGGGGCCAGAAGGAAGTGATGCTAACTCCCCTCTCCTAGGGTCAGCCCTGGGAATGTCTGACTGGATTAGATCACGATACACCAAAAGCTAAAGATGACAAGAACATCTCCCAGAAATGAATACTGAAAGAACTAACAGATGCCCTGCCAGCTCAGGGACTAGAGGTTGATTCTGTAAAGAGATGTGCTTATTTATAAGCTTATAGTTTTAATTTCCCTCCTACTCTGCGTTGGGTTCTAAAGCTCTACATCAACTCACCATAAACATTTATCCTTACAGGTTTGCTCTCCTTGACTATTCCTTTCACTTCAGCTTTACAGGTATAGGATCCAGTGTCATTCACACTAACTCTCATGGTTAAGTTTCTGGAATTTTTCAATAGGATGTCTCCACTGGAAACTTTCCGTAGTATAGAGAAATTGGCTCTCCGAAGACCATTAATGCTGCAGCTCAAAGTCAGCTCTTTATTTTCATCCACATCAGTCAGAGAAGTAGACAATGTTGGCTTGGGGAATAACTCTGCAAGATAAAAAGAGAATAAAATAATTCAAATTGAGCCTGAAAGAATATGACTACCTCAAAGTATGCCCAGTGGAGCACATACTGAAAGTTCATGATCTGGGAGCAAAACAATCATGTTATTTTAATATTATATTTTCAGGGAAAAGAGAAACTTTGCAATCTTGAAGCCACTTCTGGTGTTATTTGAAGGTATTATGTCAGTTGGGAAGCACTGGCAGGTGAAAATCAGAAACTGAAATCAGAATTGCCTTTAACTTCGAGAAAATTTGCCCTCAGATCTGGAGGTTACACTTTGACCTTGAGCTCTACCTGATTTCAATTTAAATAATAATCCTTTGAGTAAAATCTAAGATCAGCAGAGGTTTTACCTGACACCACAACACTCAGCTTGGTGGCTTTCGACGCTCTCCCTTGCTCCACCTTGCACAGGTATTCCCCACTGTCCTCTAGAGTAGCTACTGCAGAGTATTTCAGATCTTTCTCGTCCCGTACACTGTTGAGTATAGTTCTGTTTCTCTGGAGGATGATCTCGATGCCATGAACCTGAGCCACTGCAGTGGAGCACTCAAACTGGATTCTGTCTCCTTCGGTCACGTTTCGGGAGGGCTTGACAGCCAGGGAGGGTTTTATAAATGGCTCTGCCCAAGAACACAAACCAACAGAGAGGTGAATATATACACACATAAAAATACATGACCCAAAGAAACGTCAAAAAAACCCCTCAGTGACTCACCCTTGACTAAGACAAGCGTTTGGTTGCTGTATTCTGAGTTTTCTAATTCAAATTTCACGTGTCTCCTGCCAAAGCAGTCAAATTTTAAAATATTGTCTCCCTCTTCAATGGAAAATTCCATTTCAGAATAATTTCTGTGTGCTTCAAAGACAGATTTTTCCTTAGGTGCTGAATTTGTTTTTATCTTCCGGAAAAAGAAATGCAAAGGAGGTTCTTCTTCTGGCAGCTCACAGCGTAACTTCACAACTTCTCCCTCCAGAACCTCTCTCCTGTCAGCAGTCAGGGTTGGCTTGGTCATTCCTTCCAACAAAAAACAAGGAAAGAGAACACTGCATAATCCTGAAACAGACACTACCTCTGATGACTGTGGTAATGAGCTATGCTGATTAACAGATGCAAATACTTTGCAAGACCTGAGATTTTGAAGCCTGTTCCTTTGACGTGTGGATGCATGTCAAGGGACCTTCAGAAGAACAAAATAGCCCTCAAGAGGGTAGTACAGACCTGGTGCAAAGTGTGAGGTATGAAATTTGCAGTTCTGAAGGTGAGACTGCTTCCCCCTCAGACAGAGCAAGCACAGGAATCAAATGCCATCCCAACTCGCCTGTCTAGAGCTGCAAACCTGTGAGTAAAGATTACAGGCTCTGCACAGCCTGGGAACTAGCTAATGCTGAACAAAGTCTTTCCAAGCTGCTTTTCCAAGGGGAAAAATATCACTTGCAGGCAAGAACACATGGCTGGAAGGGATGGAAGTGGCCCCTGTCATCATAAGAGATGAAAGAACAAGGCTGCAATGGTTCTCACACAGGGAGTATCTCTGCACGTTATTTTCAGCATTCCCAGGAATTTCCCCTCTCCCCATCATGTTTATGATCCATAGGCAGAAGCTTTCACAAATAATATTTCCTCTAGTCTAGGGAACAGGCTCAGGACAGTGGGGATGATCCGCCACATGGCCTTGGCATCGTGAGTTCATTTCTGTGCCAGAACCTGAGGGTTTAGAACTAAACTATTTGTTAGGACTGTGATGCTGAGGGATGAAAACCACTTTGCAAGATATGCTGTTTAGCACTGACTATTTTTACAGCCCCTAGGAGGTTGTTCTTGTGTCTTAGGTTTGAAAGAACACTCACCTGTCACCCAAACATGTACAGCATTACTGGACTTTGTCTTCCCACCTGCTTTCACTGTGCACTCATATTCTCCTGTGTCTGGAGATCTAGCCACAGGGATTTCATACTGGGCATCTCCCTTGTCAGACACAGCCATAAACACAGGTTTGCCATCCTTAAATATTGTGAAATTATGCTTCAGCTGGAAATCATTGCTTTTGCTAACGTCAGCGTGGCAGATAATGGACAGGGGAGCTCCATTCTTCACCTTGACAGATGGCTGAACCTTGATCTCTACACTGTTGAAAGTAAAAACTTGAGAGAAAATAACAAAAGGAAAAAGTTATATTTATTTCCAGTTAGTCCAACATAATCCTGTTATCTCAAGTGGCTACATTTGAATCACAAAAATTAAATACAAAGTTTACATCGTCTTTGATAGGAATATTGTAACTTAAATCAAAGAAATAAAGTTCATAATAGCATTTATGTGTACATGTATGTGTGTATATAAATATATTCTGTGTATAAAACCAGACCAATGATAAATAATTTGGAGCTTAAAATATTATCATTGTTAGAATCCTAGTAGAATTACTATTTTTATTCACACAGCTGGAGGAACAAGAATAGAGAAAGATTTATTAGTCCATTCACTTTCACTGCCTTCAGAACTTACACTTTTGGGTCATGTCCACTTTGGTCAGGATTTGTATTAGAAATTTGCTACTAGGAGAGGAAAACTTTGCTGCATCTAAGGTCCCTCACCATATACACTAACTTACAGCTATTTGTGATTTGGCTTTTTTAGAAAGAGTTTTGGGCATAAACCAGTGCAAAAATGGTAAATTTCCTCCCCCATGCCTTATATGCTTCAGTAAAGCAAATTACTCTAGGAAAGATCTCACCACAACCATTGTTAAAGCATGAGCAGCACATCTCTCATTAAACCCTATACCAACACACACCACCAAGTAACCCCTTTTCTTTATATGGCCAAATTTCATACTGAGCTATCACACAGCAAATCCAAACAAACTGTTACGGATGCACAACAACGACTGAGGAATTGGTTAAATTAGTTGTTTCAAATTTGTACATAAAAAAATCAAACTGTTTTTCCCCTACCTCTCTCTTGCGTGTAAAGTCCTGAACCTGGAAAAAAAAAATGGCAAAGAAATGTTATTTTCAAAGCTTACAGATTGAGAGACAGTGATGGGAAACCATAAAAAGCCCCAGCAAACCCCAGACAAACCAGAAACACACCAACCCACCCAGATATTCAGTTATCAAACTTACACTGCAAGAAAATCACCAGAAGAGCAAGATACATCTCGTTCCCGAAGCACAGACACTTAATTCCACAATAAAACAATACTCATTATCAGAGGTGATGCCTCCAGGTACCAAAAACACGTTAGGGGTTTGTTTTCTGTTGTTGTTTTATGGAAACAGATAAAAATTTGCCATTAAAATTTGTAAGTTTTCCCAGGTCTTCGACAGAAACTGCCTGGATCAAGTAATCGTTCCCATTACTGGAAACTGGAAATGGCAAACAATGAGAATCTATCTGCTGCTCCCAGGCAGATTACTGCTCAGGAAGTGACTGGACTTTTCCTGAGGGCGCCACCAAATGCATTTGCTTTGTTTAATTTCTTAAGGTGTATTAAAAAAACAAGAAGTTCCAATGACATTTATCCTGCAGTTCCTGTCAATATGGGTATTTTTAAGTCACCATTAACCATTTAGGAACACAAATGACCTTCACTGCTTGACCTCAGCTCTAGCAAATATTTCTCTCCATCCTGATACAGAGAATAGATGCACAAAATCATTCGTTTTTCCCCTTTACCTCCATTTCTAGTCTCTCATCTTTGCTTCACTGTAGGACACACAATGAATCTGAATTATCTCAGAATGCAGAGCTGCTGTGTGAGACTGGAATACTGACAGGCAGAGCTCTCCCACTGCCATCATATAGCACCAGGTTTGATGTTGTGCAGTTAGGACAGTGCAAAGCACAACCATAAACCTGAAACCACACAAGGAAAAGA
>NW_008663275.1:1689-2509 GCF_000695815.1 Acanthisitta chloris | reverse complement strand
GAATCTGCAGCAGCACAGTGTGAAACAGAGCACACTTCTCAGCTGCTCAGGACAGTCCCTTCCCAGTGCACCAGCTCACCTGGAAGTCACACTTGAGCCATTCCCTCCAGCCCAAACACTCAGTCTTGAGAAAGTGAGTTGAATTCCTGCCCTTCAGAAACTGTTTCTCGAGTTGTGTGTCCCAGAACTCCCTGAGTAGTGATTTAGTTATTCTTGAAAATTGAGTGCTCAACTCTTAATGTCTTTGTTTCTTTCCTTTGCTGACAGAGTCAATGCTTTCCTTTAATCCCAGCAACATTTTCCAGGCTTGTTAAAACACTGCATAAACCAACACTAAATATGCTCACATATAATGAGACAGACAGTTCTCATAATCCTCAATGCATACGTGAAATCACTCTCTTTTCCCCTGGGGTCAATGAGAACTGTATTTTTTCCCAAAAAGCAATATTTTAAAGCTATAACTGTACTTCCATGGTTCTATTACACACAGAAAGGAAACAGAAGGAAAACATCTGTTTAACAATGTCTGGGTGCATGAACCAGCCCCTCTCTGGCTGCTCTACCAATGGCACAATAGTGACAGCAATTAATGACGACAGAGCAACTCTTAACTAGCAGAGGGGTTTGTTCTGCTCAGCCCAGGCTGTTTGAAACTCAGCACCAACAAAAGCCTGCTGGGGTGGCTGGGTGCCAGCACTGCTCTCCAGAGACAGGTAAAGGAAAAGGGTAGGAGGACACGTGGCAGGTGGAGAACAAAGGTAAATCAACTTCTGCTATTGATAACAAAAAATAGGAAGGAAGGAAATTTTTCCCCTTC
>NW_008663275.1:0-1674 GCF_000695815.1 Acanthisitta chloris | reverse complement strand
CAGCAGGACATACAAAGCACAGCAAAATCACACCAGTCTTTCCCACGAGGGACAAAGACTCTGCTCTGAGCACCAGCAAGGCAAGGAGAAAGAAAGTGTGGCCCAACATCCTTCAGAGTGAGCCACAGGGTTCAGTCCTGAGCCAGAATTGTTTTGGACTCAGGTGGAAAGGCAAGGACTTAGGATGAACTAGCTCAGGAGTAAGGTCAAATGGTGCCAAAACCTGAGGCTGCTGTGAGATGTCCCTTCCAAGTGAAGTGCATTCCATAAGATCTTACAGCTGATTACACTGTCGTGTTCCTGATCAGCCTCAACATTGTTCCAGAGAGGAAAATTGAGTTGGTAATGACCAAAATCCAAGAAGTAAATTCAACTGCAGGCATTTAAGCCAAAATAACATGAAACTTGAGAGAAAAACATTTCCAACACACACACACAAAAAAAAATCCATCTTCCGTGGTTAAACTGGAAATCAGATTGACCTAAAGAATTTATACTTTACCTGTGCCAGTGATACAGTTGCATATTTTCCTAACAGCCATTATGGTAACCTCTCAAGATACAGATTTCTGAATTACATCAGATCAAAGTTGTTCTAATACATCAAGAACATTGTTTAGTCCCTGTTCCCCTGTTTCACTTTCTCCAGAAGAGGTGAAGGTTCTCTGTGTGTTGCCCTCAAATTCTCTCTGACTGATTTACTGACCAAACATTTCTCCAGACCAGCAATCTTGTCCCTGAGAGTGGAGGCTCCACATCATTTCTTGGATAAGTTCCTCAAATTTAAAACCAGTTAATTGCTATAGAGTTGTATCTACAAATGTTTGGGAGTTTTCTAAATTTAAAAATTTACAAAAATAGAGATTTGGGTCTGTCTATGCTGAAGTCACCACGACTTCACCAGTCACAAAATCAAGAAAAGCAGCTGTGATTGCTAATTCCCTGATTCCTGACACATATAATGGTTTAATTGCTTTGATTTCTTGCAACTGCGAACTATTTTGTGTAATTATCAATTCCTGTTTCAGCATCCTCACAGATAACAGAATTATAACAAACATTGCTGTTTGCACTAATCCCTGGTGAACTGGGAACAAAACCAGTTCTTCCTACATACACTTTCAGGGTCGATTTTCTTCTCTTGAATGTGGGACATTGGCATCATTTGTCTTTATTTTAAGTGTCTTTTTAAACCTCCCTAGAGAAAAATCAAAAATTAATATTTCTCCGTGGCTTCGACTATTTACAGAGAACATTAAAGACATGAACATTGCCTTTTTTTTTTTTTTTTTTTTAGAAGTCTGGAAATTCTACAATTTGCAGCAATTCTAAATTGCCCAAAGTTTGTGCATCTGGGAATAAATTGCATTTCCCAATGGCACCACCTGCTGGGAGATGAGCAGTGCACTGGGGGCTCCTCACTGCTCCTCTGCAGGGAAACGTGTGATGCTCACACCGAATCCTCCTCCAAATCAGGCCTGGAAAAGGAACTGAAGGGAGCAGAAAGCTGATCATGAGAGAATCTGTGTAGCTACTTGCCATCAGCCACACACAGAATGAAGCAGGTTGTCAGAAGAGAAAAGTGCTGTGTGTGAGCACCACCAGCCTGGGGACACCTCTCCTCCGTCAGCAGTGTCTTTGATAACATGGGATAAAATGTTTCTAAAATCATGG
>NW_008663274.1:3065-3768 GCF_000695815.1 Acanthisitta chloris | reverse complement strand
CTGCCTGCCCGGCTGGCTCTGCCCCTTTGCCCACGCTCCGGATTTAGCCCAGTCCTCCCAGTGACAGCGCTCAGGGATGCTCAGAGCCAAGCAGAGATAAGAACCCAACACTTATCTACATCCTGCGTGCGAAACCCGCCACCCCCTCCCCTGCCCGAAGGCGACAGATTCCTTTTAAGGTTAAACTCCGAGGCATCCTAACACCGGCATGAAAAAAGCCCCCTCCGAAGAGTTTAATCAGGCGCTGAGTCTGCGTTCCATCAGCCCCCGACCCAACAAGGCACCCGAGGGGAGTCTGGGTCAGCTCGGCAGCAGCTCCAGCATCGCCCCCTGAACCCCCTCCAGTGCCCCCCGAGGGGTCCCCGAGGCCGGGAGGGAGCGGAGGATGCTGCGGAGGAGCTGGAGGTGGAGAGGACGAGGCGTTTGGCCAGGCGGGGGGTGACATTCCTGCCGAAATGAATCCACATTCCAGCCGGCGCTGACAGAGTGATGAGGGGGGACAGATGGAGGGGGAGGGAGAGCCCCTTCCTCCCGCCGGGAGGAGGAGGAGGAGGAGGAGGATGGGATGAGTGCCGAGGTCTGGGAGGCAGTCGGGGCTGGGGGTGGCTCTCGGGTGCTTTGGGGCTCCTCAGAGCTGGAGCCTGGAGAGGAAAAAGCCCACGGGGCTCAGCCGAGCCCGGAGAGTGCCCGAGGGAATGTGTCA
>NW_008663274.1:0-1755 GCF_000695815.1 Acanthisitta chloris | reverse complement strand
AGTGTGCTCCTGATGGGACTGAGTGTGTCCCCAATGGGACTGAGTGTGACCCTGATGGGATTGAGTGCCCCTGATGGGACCGAGTGTGACCTTGGGGGGGACCAAAGGTGTCCCAACAGGATCGAGTGTGTCCCAATAGGACTTAGTGTGCTCCTGATAGGACTGAGTGTGTCCCCAATGGGACTGAGTGTGACCCTGATGGGATTGAGTGTCCCTGATGGAACTGAGTGTGTCCCAACAGGACTTAGAGTGTCACTGATGGGACCAAGTGTGACCTTGGGGGGGACCAAGTGTGTCCCAACAGGATTGAGTGTGTCCCAACAGGACTTAGTGTGCCCCTAATGGGACTGAGTGTGTCCCCAGTGGGACAGAGTGTGTCCCCAGTGGGACTGAGTGTGTCCCAACAGGATTGAGTGTGTCCCAACAAGATCAAGTGTGTCCCAACAGGACTTAGTGTGCCCCTGATGGGATTGAGAGTGTCCCCAATGGGACTGAGCCCAACAGGATTGAGTGTGTCCCAACAGGACTTAGTGTGCCCCTAATGGGACTGAGTGTGTCCCCAGTGGGACAGAGTGTGTCCCCAGTGGGACTGAGTGTGTCCCAACAGGATTGAGTGTGTCCCAACAAGATCAAGTGTGTCCCAACAGGACTTAGTGTGCCCCTGATGGGATTGAGAGTGTCCCCAATGGGACTGAGCGTGTCCCAATTGAGTGTGTGTGTCCCCAATGGGACTGAGTGTGTCCCCAACAGGACCAAGTGTGCCCCTGATGGGCCTGAGAGTGTCCCTGGTGGAACTGAGTGTGTCTCAACAGGACTTAGTGTGCTCCTGATGGGACTGAGTGTCTCTGATGGAACTGAGTGTGTCCCCAATGGGACTGAGTGTGTCCCCAACAGGACCAAGTGTGCCCCTGATGGGCCTGAGAGTGTCCCTGGTGGAACTGAGTGTGTCTCAACAGGACTTAGTGTGCTCCTGATGGGACTGAGTGTCTCTGATGGAACTGAGTGTGTCCCCAATGGGACTGAGTGTCCCTGACAGGACTGAGTGTGTCCCCAACGGGACTGAGTGTCCCTGGTGGGCCTGAGAGTGTCCCCAACAGGACCAAATGTGCCCCTGATGGGACCAAGCACTCCCCAACAGGACCCAGTGTGTCCCCAACTGGACCCAGTGTGTCCCCAATGCCACCAAGTGTATCTACAATGGGCCCCAGTGTGTTTCTCATGGGACTGAGTGTGCCCCAACAGGATCAAGTGTGTCCCCAAAGGAGCTGAGCGTGTCTCAGACAGGTCTGAATGTGTCCCTAATGGAACTGAGAGTGTTCCCAGTGGGATCAAGCGTGTCCCTAAACACCAAGTGTCACTTCAATGGGATCAAGAGTGTCTCTGGTGGGACCAAAAACGCTCTCAATGGGACTGAACACGACCCTGGGGGGGACACCATCATGGTCCCCCCTTGACCCCCCTGGAATGAGCTCAGACACCCACCAGGCACATCCCCCTCCCACAGGGAGACTGGATGATCCCACCAGACCCAACTGGAGTGTTGCTGTGCCTGGAGGGAAGGGCAGGACCCACCACCCTAACCCCAGCTGAGTGCACACCCTCGAATTTTGGGCACCAAAATCGCTGCTTTTGGGGGGCTGCACTCAAACCCTGCTCACACCCCCGGGCAGGAGCACTGTGGGGGCACACATGGGTGCAGAGGGGGGTCGGGGTGCAGGGGGGGCTGAAATTATGGGGGAGCTAAAAGAGCTGTCT
>NW_008663273.1:0-1378 GCF_000695815.1 Acanthisitta chloris | reverse complement strand
GGGTGTTCGCACAAGTCGTGCGTGTGCGGGACAGCCCTGTCCCACCTCACTGCACCGGGATTCCCTCTGCGGAAACAAAACCGACAGGAAAAGTCATTCCCGCCGGCCTGCCAACGCACGGAGCGCCGGACCCCGCGCCGCCCGCTCCCCTTTCGGTTTTGTCTTTGGGGGCTTTTTCTGTGCTTGGGGTTTTTTCTCCTTTTTCTTTCTTTTTTTTTTTTTTTTTGGGTGTGGTTTGTTTCTTTTTTTCCCCGATACCGTTAAAAATCTAAATCTGAGGAAATGAAAACCCAGAAAGGATTCTGTGCGGAGATTCTTAATGTGACCCATGATATGCCATGACCCTGCCGAAGGAAGGAGTTTATTTTGTAATGCTCCCAAAATATTGATACTTAATAAGCAGGACAAGTGTTAACTTGAATTACTTAATGCTTCTGTTTTCTGGGTCTTAAGATAAAGCCTTTTTTTATGCCGTTTTCGTACAGAAACATCTCTGAAAGAAATTCGTGACTATGTTTTAGTTAAATATTTTGGAAAGGGTTTTCAGTAATAGAGCTTATTTGGGTTTTGTTCTGGACAGCACAGATCTGAGAACCTTTGTGGCTAATGCTGAAAAAATAATATACGATTGTTTAATTCTGAGATCAAGATAAAGCCTGCTTAGATTTCAGAGTTCAATCAGCGGCGAAAAAGCTGCACATTCACATTAATTTTTTATGTTCCCCTCCTATTTTCGTGTAAGGATTCAGAGTTCTCCATCACACCAGATTTCCAGCAAATTATTTTCTACAATTGTGAGGAAAATTAAAGCCCCTGTTTCCACGGAAGTTTTCATAAATTCTCGTTATAAAAAGAACGAAGAAATAAAACCCCGAAGCAACAAACCAACCAAAAGGCAGAGATGAGCGGCAGAACCGCGGAGCAGGACCCTTCAGCCCCGCACCCGCAGCAGAATTCCAGCTTTGTTCGTGGGTATTTTCTCGCAAATATCACAGCAAAGGTTTGTCGCTTCTTTGACGTGTGTGTGTACGAACACTGCGCCGGGTAATTGTTATCCCCGCTCCTGCCCCGACAACAATTCGATGAGGTGTTATATTGCTTTATATAATGCTTTTAACGAAAAACAAAACGCAATTAAAACACCCACGCGCAAAACCATCACAGAAGTAAATCCAAACCAGACTAACGCAGCCCCACCTCCCCGCGGCTTCCTTCGAATTCTCCATTTATTTGCAAGGCAAATCTCTTTGTTTTGAGGTGTTTTGAGATAATTTTGAGAGTCGAACAAGAACCGCAGCCGGTCCCGATCCTGCCCTTCCCAAACGAGGCAGGAGGAAGGAATCGCCGGGGTATGTAACGGTGGCCGAGCCCGCGGAGA
>NW_008663272.1:1648-31240 GCF_000695815.1 Acanthisitta chloris | reverse complement strand
GTCGGAGAGCGGTCAGCAGCTGCGGGTGGATGGGCCTGGCGAGCGAGAGCAGCGTCTGGGCAGGGGGTTTCTCGTGGCGTGCAGTTTCTCGTGGCTGTTGCCGTGCTTCTGAAGAGCCCGGATTTCTGTCTGCGGTCTCCGGACGTGGTGTCAGGAGATGTTTACTTGCTTTGTGGTAACTTGTTAGCTTGCTACTCCTCTGCTCAGCTCTGTATTTCTCTGTCACGTTCACCTGTTGCATCCTGTCAACCCAGATCGCAAGCTTTCCAGGACACAAACGTGTCTGCACAGCTGTCAGTTTGCATGGTGCTGTTAAAAGGTAGCTTTGCTTACATTAGTGAGTACTCCTCATTGTGCCGTTTCACTGGTGCACATAGTGTTAAGGTCGACAGATCTTCCAAGGCAGATACTTCGTTATGGGCCAGAAGCAAACCTTGGATCGCTGGTGAAAGAGAAATGCGCTGTCTCCTGAAACTTCCTTCCCTGATTTTGTTTTTCCTAAAGGGACAGCTGGGCCCTTCCCTGCACGGCGTTTTTGAGGGAGTCTCCAACACTGAGTCACGTTTCTGACTAACCATTTGGATCACTGTGTCAGACAGTTTCTGGATATGACTGCAGGTTATGTTTGTCTGTAGGGAAGAGTCCTCTTAGATCTGCTGCTTGTTCCAAGGTACATGGAGTATCTGCTGTTCCGTGGGTGTCAGCGAGAAGGCTATATCTGAGGACAAACAGAAGAAAAAGGAAAAGCTGATTTTTACTTTCTTGAGTGAATGATTTTTTAATTAAGTGAGTCTTAATCAAGACATAACCCCCTTGCTGAGGTAGAAACAGGAGAACGTGTCTTACCTTTCAGTTATGGAAGCAAAAGCTGTTTGAAACCTTCAGCCATATATTGCTGAGCTCAACCCTTTTTTCATTTGGGTTGCAGAAAGAGGGCATTGGATGTGGTACACATTGTGCTAGGACCAGGTGGAGTTTGGCCTTGCTGTGCTTCTCTGCTATCACACCTGTGGCACCTTCACCAGAAAATTACTGCTGTGGCAAGACTTACGAGGGCAGACTGACTGTATGGCTGCCTGGTGTGACCCCTTTGGAAAGCACTTGCACTGATACTTCTTTCTAGTACATGCATAGGCCAGTGTATCCTTTTTCATACAGGAAGGCCAGTTTTTGCAGGAGAAAAGCAGGAGTGGAAATATTTAATAACCTTCTCCCACCTCCCCAAAATAAAAGGTGAGGAAAATAAACCCAAACCAGCCTCAGGTAGGAGGAAACATGGGTCATTTCGGAGCTGCTTGGGGGTTTTGTAGCTGGTGGAGGAAACTTGCAACTACTGGTGTTGTGGAGGGATGCAGGGACAAGTACCATGGCAGGAGCTATATATATAAATTGCCTAATCTAAAAGAAAAGCAGAGGGGGAGACTTTATCGCAGAATTTGTGCATCCTGGCAGTGTGCCTTGGGTTACTGTTGTTGCTTGTTTCCAGTTACTGCTGTGGCAGCTCTGTGCCTTGTCAGCATGTTTCCCTCCCCAGCTGGCTGTGCAGGGAAGAGGCAGGCAGAGGGTGTGCAGGACGGCCGTGCAGCCACACAAGTACAGGGCATGAGTTTGCTGCCTTGTCCTGGTCTCACACCTGCAGGAAGAGTCATGTTTCCAGTGTGTTAAAGTGCATTTCATTGCTATGACTTTCTTGTCCTTTCTCCTGGATTAGTTCTCACATCTCTGAGCATTTGTTCTGGGATAAACAGAAGGATTAATATATTGCTGTTAAGTCTTTGATCAGGTGGCAATGATCTCAGACCTCAGAAGTAATGTCTTTTGAAAATAGGTGTGCTCTGTGATTGTATGGCTACCAAGATGGCAGCTTTCAAAATGTTAAGCTTCGAATTTAAGATCTTTAACTGTTGCTGTTTTTCAGAAGTTGTGATCCTGTCTGCTTAAGGAAGAGTATAGAATATAATGTGCTTTGTCTTGGATGCACTGAAGGGTAATCCAGCTTTCTGCTCGGGAAGCAGCTGCTGTGAAAGTCTCATTGTTGCAGATGTGTGAGTCTTTGCATGTTGAATAGGAAAGCTTATCAGATTGTTTGTCGATCTCCCTCCCCCACCAAGTAGTAAGATTCACACACCTGACTGTCTTGGAGAAAAATCAGTCTTCTGGAACTAAGGTGGAACCTACCATAGATGTCCCTGCCCATGGTGAGGGGATTGAACCTACATGACTTTTAAGGTCCATTCCAACCCAAACCATTTTATGATTCTATACAAAGATATCTTGTTTCATTGAGGGAAAATGTTCTGCTGGTCAGCAGTAGCATATGTTGCCTTGTTTTCCTTACAGCCTAATAATTTAGGAAGGCAGAGTTGCATTGTCTTGGCTGTGGATACTGTCTTGGTGGGAAGGAACCTCCTTTTGGGAGGGAATTGAGGGGAGTGCTTTCTGCTGACAGGTACAGGTCTGCATTCAGGCTGCAAACAGGTTGAACTTGGTCATTAGATCATACAACTAATATACAAGTACAGCATTTGACTTAGCATTTTCACTGTGGTTACTGCAGTTAGAAGCTGTCACTTTGGGTTTGAGAGATGTGTATAAAACTGTAAAATTAAAAGAGGCTGTTCATAATCAGTCAGACCTTAAAAATGTTATAAGTCGTATGATGGCTTACTTTAGCACTGTGTCATTTTTTTTTCTGTGACTTCCTGCTCAGGACAAAATACCTTTTTTCTAGTTTTGGAACATAGACAAATTCTTTTCTGGTGTCCTCACTAAAAAGGAGACACCTCTGGAGCTAGTGTAGCTTGCCCTTTCAGATCTGGAGATCTCAAACCCAGATTTTCTGTAAAGCAAAATTACTTGCTTTACTGAGTGTCAAGAAAATGTTAAGGTGATCTGTGCAGTTTTGGTTTAGTTTCATAAATTGCTTTGAAGTATACACTGTCAAGCTCTAGTCTTATTTGGGGAGGACAGAGCTAAGTATTGTAGTGCACAGAGGAGAGCAGAGCACTGCAGAACTTCCCAGTAGATTTAAGGAGGGGAAAAGATAAATGTTTATTTAGTGGGAAGTTGGTGAAAAAAAAGTAGAGAAAACAGTAGAGAATGAGAAATCTAATTCTTGTTTCGAACAGACCAAAGCTAGTGTCTGTAGGATTAAGCAGAAGAACTATCTCGTGGGATGTGACAATTGAAGCAATTTAAAAGCCATGCTGCAGTCAGGTTGTATTTTGTACTCATAGAAACCTTTCTGAGATAGATGTAAATGAAAGAAGTTAGGTGAGTATCAGGCTGATCGCTAAAGCACAAGGCTGACAAGAGAGTAGTTGTTTTCTGGCATGTAAGGCTTTCTAGTTTAAAAAAAAATACTGGCAAATATACTCATAAAATTTCTTGAAACCAACGGGATGTGGAAGTTGTGTTCTCTCCTTCCAGGGCATGGGGCAATCCTGACCTTCTGGTCTACTGCAGCTGTGAGGCAAACAAGGTTGATTGGTTTAAGTCAAGGCTTCCCACTTGCTGATAGAGAAATCATGATTAAAGTTAGTGATTTAAATAATTCATTTAAGCTTTGTTTTGCATTTGATGCTTTCTTTAAAGGAAGCTTTAGTCTAATTGGTTAGGCTCATCTATGACTACTTCTTGTGAAACAGGATAATACAGTGTATCTACATCCATTTATGCTATTACATCACAGTAAATGTTTACATTATAGAATGGTCAGTTGTATTTACAAGGTTAATTTCTTTCCTCATGACTTGTACAAAATTGCATTTGAATAAAAAGTTCAAATCAAATATACACATATTTTATAATTATAGTCACACAAATCATGCACTGGGTACATAAGAGAAAATATGCTTGCTGGAGTGTGTGCTATTAAAACTGCCTCATTTTATCAAGTGTTATCTGTACTTAGCAGAATGAACTGGTTGTTTTTGGTCATTGTGTCCTTCCAGATCTTAGAATGAGCATAACTCATCCTCCCTTGTCTTGTTTACATTTGGAGATTGGAAGAGAGAAACACCTCCCACTCATTTTATGCTGCCTCCCCCAACTCTGAGTGAACTGAACTAATTTAGTGAGTTGAAGAAACTAAACTTTCAGCCTTTTTTAGGAAAGATTTGGTTTGTACATCAGTGGATCCTGATTCTGCAGGCTTAGTGACTTTCTCGAGTTTAGGAATTACACTAAACATTCTCCAGCAGCTTGATTAGGAGGTGCATGTGTTTGTTTAAATGGTTGGTTTATGGTTGTTTGTTAAATTGGTTGTTATCATAAATTGCCATTAACTTAGAAAATTAATTGAATGAGTGTGATCTTGAAAACTGTGTAAAATCCATTTAAAGGAAAACGTTTGGAATTTAAATAGTCGTATCTAGGGCCCTTAGGAAATGAGGGCAAAGAGGTGGGTTTCAGCAACAGCTCTATAGTGTATCTTGGTTGCCATACATGCAGAAATGTGCCAGCCCCCAAAGGACTCCCCATGCCTTGCCAGTGAATTTTCCTGGAGGATTTCACACAGTCAGGCTGTCAGGTATGCGCATGTAGTGGACTTTTGTGCACCTACTGGCAGAAACTCATGTGCAACATTGTGTGGGCACATGAACTTGCACTGGGACAGCCTTTGAGACTTGCTGTGATGGTGCAAGCCTTGGCACACAGGCACAGATGCACACAGAGTCATGTGGACAGCCCTCACCAACGTGCCTTGGCTTGCATGAGAAGTGCCACCAAGGCAGAGCAGCTCGCTGAGCTTCAAGGTCTAAGAGTAGGAGGAGAAGCTGTCATTTGGCCTTCAAATACCAACTTGTGATTCTGGTCTTCCCACCCTTGGCCATTGTCTGCAGGAAGGGATTAATATTCTGGTTTCTGTGAAAAGGTCAGGAAGAAGGTCGAGAGATGGCTTCTGCATTTACAGCTAGTGAGGAGGGCAGATTCTCAGGCATCTGCAGCTCTGGGCAGGAAGCTCTAGGTAGGAGATAAGATTTAAGGTCCATTATAGCATGTGGACAGGCAAAGTTGCACTGCAGCCCCTTCAAGGAAGGTGTCAAAATCTCTCCGTTAGTGAGGGAAGAGGGAAGTTCTGTTGTGAGGGGTGTTTTAAAATGTAAAATAAAATTTTGAAATGTAAGATGTAAAATAACCATAGATCACATAATGTCGCTTCTGTTATCTGTGTGTGTCTGAGGAGAGGGGAAATAACTTTATGGGTTATATGGGACTGAGGAAAAATTTTCCCTTGATCTGCGAAAGCTCCCAGGTTGCTATTTGTTCTTCTAGAAATAGAAAGGGAGTGGAGAAAGCAGAAACCTTTGCCTGAAGAAAACATGATTTTTTTCCTTATCATGAGGGCATTTTCTATCGTGCTGCTTTTAAGCAGCAGACTGGGGGTGAAGGCTGAAGAAAAAGTGAGGAGACGCAAACTTTGTCCTCCCACATTTCAGTATCATCTTCAACTGCTCCTCCCTGTTAACTTGCTCTGGGTGGTGCCTTAGTAGTGTCCCAGAATCGGTGGGCTATCCCTGCCCTTCTTCCTAGATACAAGGGTCAAAATAAGGAATGCAGTTATCTGTTGTCTCGGCCCCATTGCCCACTCCCACACATTTGTACATGTGCTTGCATTTTCCAGCACTGATTTTGGGTTTGCAATTATTTCTGAGAAATCAGGTGATGTGAGTGCTGTGACAGTGTCATGTTTGCTTGCTGTCTTCGTGCAGACCCTGCTGGAATGCCAGTCACTGGCTTCTCATTCCTCTGTGTGTCGTGTGGCGACTCTTCTCCTTGTGGCAGGGTTGTGCCAGAGTTGGGAATGGATTGGGCTCCTTGCAGCACTGTGCTTGCAACAAACTCAGATGATCTGATGGTTACTTTCTTCTGCGTTTTTGGGGCTACATTATTGGGGCAGTAGGAAAACTTTGTTCTGTTAGGCCCTCTGGTCTCTTTGTGCCTTGGTAGTGCTCTTTCTGCACGGGTGAGGGTGAGGTCTCCTGGGTTCTTGGAGATAACCTGCAGTGTGAGAGTTGGTGGCTCTGGTTTCCCATCTGGTGGGTGTGCCCTGAGTGCAGCCTTTTCACTGGCTGGTGTTTGAGCAGTGGACTCTGTTCGGCACTGGATGGTTTTCCGGCTGAGTA
The DNA here is from genome assembly GCF_000695815.1 of Acanthisitta chloris. NCBI lineage: Eukaryota > Metazoa > Chordata > Aves > Passeriformes > Acanthisittidae > Acanthisitta > Acanthisitta chloris. Next base: position 25,112 of record NW_008663272.1, on the reverse strand, counting down.
TTTGTGGTGATGTCAGGCAGTGTGAGAAGGGAACATGACTTGGCAGGACAAAGTCTGCAGAAAGTTCAGCTCCACATTTGGCCAGGAGCCTCTAAGGGAATGAGATCTGCATACACATTCTGCTACACAGCCTGTCACACGCCCTCTCACACGCTCCATTCCCTTCACAGAGATCCTTTTTCTCTTGTTTTCAGACCTTTAACCCTTCCCTCATAGCTTCTGCCCGGTGGGTTTATAAAACCCAAAAAGGTCCTTCTTATTCTGCTGTTGTTGTACCTTCTTAAGGTTACAGTTGCAATGACCCTCAAGCAGAAATAGCCCATACAGGCCAAGATCCAGAATAGTAGTCAAAAGCAGGACAAGTTTACTTTGCAGTGAAGCTCTTAATAGACCTTTATTCTGACCTGCACCCCTATGGCAGAGTTTGCTGTGTTTCTTGGCAGCTCTTCTGATCTCCTTTATTGCTCTGCTGCAGTCTCTGGGTGATCCAGGTTTGGATATGTACATCTGCTTCACGGTGCAAGCCCTGCCTCTCTTCTTCTGCTCTTTTAAGAGCAGTAATAGCAAAACCTGCCAAAATATATTATATATCCCTGTTAATGGTTGGGTGGGGAAGAGACTAACAGTCAAGCTACTCAAATTAATTAGCAATTTAGAACTCCATTCCAGTAGCCCTTTATATGGGTATTTCTGTAGTACAGTAATTTCTTACTGACCTCTATGCTACATCTAGGGATGATGCTTCTATGAATGGGAATTGGTACTTTCCCCATACTGCCCTTAAGGGAATCTTAATGAGTTTCCTGCTTGTTGCAATCCAGTACTGTATTTGTGTTTTGCCTATGAGCAGTGGTATTTGTTTTGATTGATGCTTCTAGGTGGGATGGTGCTTGCATACAAAGTGCTATATAGGTACATTAGTAAAAGGCTGTTTCCCAGAAACAGCCTTGATCAGTGATGGTGACGTGCAGCATCCTGATGAAAGTACTCTTTGGTGGGGTGGGAGGAAAGGAGGAAATCAGAAAAATGAGCAAACAGCTGTATTGTAAGAAGCCCTCCCTTTTGTTCTTTTCTCTTTGCCTCTGTTCTTCATATTCTTTTATTTCATAGCTGCTAGAGGGTGGAGAAGACCAGTTTGAAAGAGAAGGCACTCTGGACAAGGGTTAGGAGTTGAGGGTTTTTAAGTTCTCTTTTCGGCTTTGCTGTGACACATCCTACAGCTTTACATGTCCTTTGTCGCCTTGTCTTCCTGGTGAAGTGCTGCGGTTGCTTCTTACTGCTTTTATGTGTTTTAGTGGCTCAGTGTTAAGAGTGGAGAGTGCTGTTCCTGCTCAAAGGAGTCAATGGCAGTTTGGGGTCCTGTGTTGAAGACATGAGCTGTGACAGCCCGTGGAGCTGAACAGATTTCCCTTTTGTGATGCAAGCTGATAAAGGTGCTTGGCTGGAATAGGTATTTGTTATGAAATGTTACTCCTTTACTGCTTAGTTTAGTGGAGATGAAAATATTTTTTAAGGAAAGAATCAGGCAAACAGTATGTTGTGGGATTGTTTATAATTACCATTTTCTACATGCAGAAAAAGGCCTGCAGAGCTCTTTTCTAGACATAATCTAGTTGGTCCTCTTATTGCTTATGGTCTAGGTTTAACCCTTTTCCCTGGCATCTTCACTATCAGGATGTTATTCTGTGTATTCATTCTCACTTCTCTCATTTTTTCTTTTTTAGAGCTCAGATATCTTGCTTCAGTTTGGAAATAACAGTGGGTTGACATCTCAAATCTGCTGTGAGTCAGACTTATGCTCCCTGAAGCAGGGCTGTAACATCTGAGACTAAGGGTCATAAAGGAGGAATGTAGGATCCACAGTAGAGTTTTTGTTCTGTAATGTGCTGCTCCCGTGAAAATCCACAACTGAAGAGAGGCTTCTCTAACCACCACCTAATGCCAACTTCATGCAAGCCTCATTTAAAAGAAAACAGTTTCTTGAACCTCGTTGGTTATTGCCATTACCTCTTGATTTTGATGACACTATATTTCCTGTCTCTTTTAAACCATGTTCTCTGTGAAGACTTAAGTTCTGGGTCTTAAAACTGTTGCTTCAAAGAATGCTTGAGTGTTATGTTTTGCATAGTTATGTATAATTGTGTAGAACAAGATATTGATGGCCAAGTAAAGCTAGAGAAGGCATCTAGAAACTCGACTCTGTGGGCATGTTTTCCATGCTGCCATGCAGTGGCATTCATAAAGAAACTCAGGTGATGGGGTGAGATCACACTTTCAGCCCTCAAGTAGGGTGTGATGAGCTGTTGTTGCTTGAAGGGTGTGTAAGATCTGGTCAGCAACAAGAATAATGAGCTGCAAACATTTCAACTTTAATTTTCCAAATTGAAGGGGGGTTTTGTTAGTTAGATTATTTTGTAGTAGGAAGTTTTGTTGGTTGCTTGAACACTTTTCACATTTAATTTTATTTTTTTTGGTTGTTGGTATGTGTATCTGGTGCTGTGGTTAGAAGTACAAAGGAGTGACCTTATTAGCCAATAAAATGACCCTGGAGAGAAAAACATACATGCAAACCAAAACCGCCTTTGCATAGATAGATTTAGGTGTGCAAGGGGGAAAAAAGACTTACTGCTAGGATAGCTAAATTTGCTTGGAGAAGTTGAGTGATACTGGCAAAAGAATGCTGTTGCCATTTCAAAGGCAGTTTCCATAGGGAAAATTTGCTATTGTAGCTGATGCTGGTAAACATACTCTGTGGACAAGGCTTCAGGCTGGATCCCCTCCCTTCCCCTTCCCAAGGAGTGGCACAGAGCTGCCCTTTGCTCCTCTGTTAGCAGGAGGGGGCAGCTGCTCTGCTTTGTGTATTTCATCCTCCTGGGAGGAGCACAGATGGGATTTTTCCTGTTGGAAGCCCCTATCAAGGCCTCAGTTTATGCTTCCTGCCATCTGAAGGTTGGTGCTGATAGTAATGTCGAGCTGTGGATGTGGATTCACAGCCAGACACAGGGGATTGCTGCAGTTCAGCTACAAACAGCAAGTTCTGCTCGTGTCAGTCCCCGTGGGTGTTGCCGAAGTTGGTGTCACTCTAAAGTGACTGTACTCTGTTGCTCATGCTGGGACATTGGCTTCAGAGGTCATCTGGCCAGAGAGGACTGAGAAAGGATGACTTGTCATTTTACAGGACAGCGTGGAGAGGAGGGGAAGATGGAGGGATGCTGTTACTATAACATCTTCCTTGATGTAAGCCAGCGCACGCCTTCGTTTTTGCCGTTCCTGAGGTGGTTGTACTCTAGGTTAGTCAGAAACTTGAAAGCTGAGGTGACGGTAGAGAGCCTAGAAGGGGCTGGAGATCTGTTACCCAGATCTGGCTTCTGTTGCTTTCCAGAGTTCAAGGGAACTTGTGTCAATGGCCTTTTAAAGGAATTTCATGGCAGCAAGGTGGCCACATCACTTCTGATATGACTAGTTATTCATTTCCAGTTCATTAACCAGGGAAAAGGTCTATCTTCTTACCATCATCATCGTATTTCTCTCTCTCTCTGTCACCTTCTACCTCTCCCCTTACCCACTTGTCTGCTGCTTTCTCTCTGCCTTTGTCAGAGGGACTGATACTTCCGTGCAAACAGGAAGGGAGGCGAGGGCAGCCCTGTGCGCAGTGTGAATGAACTCCAGTAACCTCATCTCCTTTCTCTTCCTCTCAGTTGCAGAATCTAGGATATCTGGCAGCTGGGAGAGAGGGAGGGAAGAAACAGGCATAGCCCATTTCAGGATCTTACCTATCCTGAAAGCAGTCACATGTGTACTCTCTTTTCCTCTTGCTATTTGTGTTGACATGGCACTCTTTGATCAGGCAGAAACACAAGAGGTGAAGGCAAGGGCAAACCCAAAACCTCAGCCTTTGCCAGGCAAGGTGTAATGAGAAGCATGTGAGAGGGAAGGGAGCATCTGCTGCTGGGTGAGGGATGTGAACAGGAGAGCTGACATCTTGCAAAACAGTTGCTGTTGGGGGTGAAGGGTTGCTTTGCAGAGCTTGTAGGTTCCTGTGTGGGACTGGAGTCAGTGCATTCTGTCATCATCTGATGTAAAATTTGGGAGGCCCTATTCCCAAATAGGAGGGATCCACAGGCTGTGTAGGAAAGAAATGAATCTTGTACTCTGCAAATCATAGACAAGTAGTGAGTTTGGTTGGGTTTTTTATGTGGAGCAAAGCAAAAGTACTTTAGGCTGATTCTGCCCTCTATTCTGTTTGCTAGTACAGTTGTGCCTCATGATTGTAATTCACTTTGCTAACCAATATGTTCAGTGGAGTAGACTTCTTTTTGTTTCAGTCCTGTGTTCCTTCTTGCCTGAGGTAGGGTAGAACTGGCTTGGAACTTCTGTTGCTGCTGTTGTTTATAATAGTATTTCTGTGGGTGAAGAGTGTCTTAAGTCGTATTAAGTTCAGATTCAGAAATGGCCATAGACCTCTTTGCATTTTGGTTATAGTATAAGGTCTAATTTTGGAAGGAAAGTTATGGAGACTTCTTCCAGTCTCCCAAAACTCATCTTTAGGGTGTTTTTCTGTAATACCCTGTTTTTCCATTTCTCTGTTTTCTTCTATTCCTTTTAGGCATACTGTCTTGGAGAATAACAGCTTTCAGCCTAGTGCCATTGTTACACCTTTCTGCTTCTCTTCCCAGTGCTCTTTTAACCAAGTGACACATATTTGTTTATTTTAATCTATTCAGTTATTAGTCACTTCCGCTGCTGTTCTCTGAACTCTGCCATGGTATCCATACCTGACCTGAGTAGAAGATGATATGCTTTGTATTGAGAACAGACTAAAGCCAGTGAGAGCTGGATGCCATGGTGAGAACCCCGTTCAAAGGAAGAGACAAATGCATCGCCAAAGGCCATGGCCAGAAGGCAGCAATGTCATGAGTAATAAAGGAGTTGGTCACCAGCAATAGCAAAACCCAAAGTAAGGGGGGAAAAGGCTCTGAAACTCAGAGCTAGAGAGGCATAGGTGGGAATAAGACCCTTAACTTGTGGGCAGGGGACCAGAATGCAGCTGCCCATCTCTGGGAAGCAGGCTGTGCAGACAGGACTTACTTATAGGACTGTTTGCATAATTATCAGAAGTGGCAACTTGCGAGGCTCACAGACCAGTGGTACAAGCTTGGGCAGCTGCCCATGGTCAACTGAAGCTTAGCTGGACAGCAAATGAAAGCAATCAGGAGACCATAGCTTTTATTTATCAGTTTGGGATTGATGGTGAGTCACAAACTCCTTCCAGTTTGTGGTTGTCGTTATGCTTCTGAAACATCAAAATGGATAATGCAATTTCAAACCATGTTCCTGCAGTTCTCTGTCAAGAGGGATTTACAGCAGGGGCACAGAGCTAGTCTCTGTTCCCTTAGAGTTGCAGAATTCTTCTTTCCATTCTCTGTAAATGTACTGTTCAAAATCATTCCTTAAGGTATCCTGTTGCACTGCTTTGCACACCTTGCATTTTCATGGTTTGTCCCTCCCATTGTCAATCTGAAGGTGATTGTTTTTTCTTACAAGTTTTGATAGTTTTCATATGTAATATTACTTCATTTTCAAAGTGACAGATTTGCATAGGATTCTTTTTCTGTCTTAAAAGATACAAGTGTCTCTTTCAACTTTTTCCTAATTGAAGATCATTATATGTGTACTATTGCCCTGCTGCTCCAGCATTTCTTGAGAAATATGATGATGCAGTGGGAAGGAAGAAGAATGAGCCAACCTGAGCTCGGAATAATCATTGTTCCTCTGAGGTATCTACAAGGGAGTACCAATGTCCTAGGGAAGATCTGTGAAAATACTCTGGCTGCTACACCAGACACAGTATAGGAAGAGCATTAGGTCACAAAATATGCTTACACTTTATGAAAGGATTAGAACAGTGGTGTCTCCTGGGGGGCTTAGTTCTGTGCTGATGCTGTAGGGTCCTGTGAAATCTCAGTCCAGCTGGTGATTTATTTTTTTTCTTGGCCATTTAGATCTGCAGGCAGTGTTTGAAACCTGAGGTAGCATCATCACTGTGTGAGCTGTGCATGTAGATTTCAGCAGAGACCATTATGCACTGCTGTGGGCCCAGCTTTCAGGGGTAGATTCACACTGGGTGCTGTCACTTGTATTGCTTGTCAGAACACACTTAGAAGCCAAAATACAAAATTATATCCCTGTTTTAGGTACCTCTGAAAGATAGCCCTTCTTATCAAATGTTTTGTTTGCCAACAGCCTGTTAGCCCATGCACAGAGGCACAGTGCTGTTGACAGCAGAGCAGTCACACTGATGTATGTAGCCCAGTGTAAGGTCTCCTGTTGATGCTGGCATGCTGCAGAGTGCACACTTGTGATTCATTACAGAACTGAAACATAGTAACATATATTTTTCCCTTTGCAGAAGTCTCTAGGATATTGTAATTTATAGAGTCAGGATTCTGACCAGTAAGTCCTGTTTTGAAGAATCATGGAGGCTTGCATAAACTTCCTAAAAAACTACTCTTCCCTCTGAGCATCTGGTATTTGGAAGTAAAGGGCTCATTGTACTACTCCTGTGATTATTCTTGTGTTCCACATTCCAGTTTCTTCAGAGATGTGCTTGCGACTGATCTGGTTCCTGATCCTTAAACTTCTCACAGAAAGCACCAAAGAAGGGAGGGGCCAGCACTGTTTAGCATAGGTGTCATGGTAACTTGAATCTGGCTCTTTTGGTTTCTTTGTGTGCTGTGCGGCCCAGTGCTGCCTCCTTTACTTGTCCTCAATGAATGTGGGACAGTAATTCGGTATGTTATGTAGCTTTGTGTCTGTTGATGCCAGGTCAGATCAAAGTCTTCCAGAAGAGTACATAAGTGCTTCAGCTGGCTTGGAAGAGGACTCAGCTGAGGGAATAGGATGAGACTGTTGCTGGAGGAAGTGATGAGTGTTTCTGGCATTTAGCATGAGACGCAAGAGTCAGGGCTGCCACCTTTAGTCTCTGAAAACAGTACTTCCTGTTGCAAGAGTGCTGTCCTGGAGACCACCAGTATCTGAGTTGTTCTGTTGTCTCAGAAAAGAAAGGAAGAGGAAGAAATGGAGTAGGGCAAAGCTGGTAGCGACACATTTCAGAAGTGTTTAGTGTCATATTTGAGACGTGGGTGGCAAGGGCTGGCAGAAAATTGTTTCTCTCAGCCCTTCATCTGTACGTCTTTCCTCACTGGAGTATGTCTGCTCATCAGGCTCCTCTGTTCAAGATGCTGCATTAGAGAGAAGGCATTGCTTCATCTTTTGTCACTTGGCCAGCCCTGGTTTCTAGAACTGAAGGAGTTGAGACAGATGGTGGGTGGCAGCACAGCAGATTATGTCAGGAAGACAGTGTTCCCTCTTGCAGTTATGGCTTGCATCACCTTTATGCATTTTTGGTTGAAGTGGTAGTGCAGATTGAAGGTGTAAATTTCTAATAACATGATTATGTACAAAATTTGACAAGATTTTTAGTGGTTTGAAAACAATCCTCATGCACTTCTGTGAAAACTTAGTCCCAGGCCTAGTCATACAGCCTCTCACTTGCGTGCATGTGAGGAAAATGCTACTTTAATTTTCTTTACCTAGCACCAGAGTTCTGCTCTTTGTAGTTAGGTCAGTTTTCCACAGCCTGCAACTGTTACTGCACCTACAAAACTAAAAAATTTTGTGTCTTAGGAGCAGAGAAGACAAGTGTCCTTTCCTATCTGGCCCATTCTATTTTGGGAAGGCTGGAGGCTGGTGCATGATGCAGAAACATGTGGGATGGTTTTACAGCACAGTGATAGTGGCTGACTGGGCTTACCCCCTCGCTGTGTCCTGGGTGTTCATGTGAATTTATACTCCCTTCTATGTTGGTAGCTGCAGACCTCTCTGACACTGCTAAGATGCCTGCAGTCTCTTAGAAGCTTCCCTTTGGGCTTCAGACGTCCTGCTGACAGCAAGTGTCAGTCATGGTTGTGTGGATCACACATTTTTGAAATCCCATCAGACCATACCCTCCTCTTTTGTTTTCTGGAATATGTTGCAGTTGTGGCTGGGATGCACTGAGTCACTGAACTGAGGGCTGTGGGGTCTGACCACTGTCACTCAGTCTCTCAGCTGATGGATCAAACACTTCCTTTGAAAAATTGCAGCAGTACTGCTGCTGGTGATTCATTCTGTACATTAATTAATCTTTGAGTGCCTCTTCTGCATGGTTTAAAGGAATGTGGAGAAGCGTGGAGGCAGTGCGCTTAGCTTTCTTGTTTCGTGCCCAGGCATGACCAGAGTCATCTGAGATCAGCACTGGTGACGAGCTTACCCAGGACTAGGGATGCAGGTTGGGTTTGGGTTTATTTCAGTGTAGTTCCTGTTTCTGTCTGATGCTCTGTGCTTCTTCACAAGGTTTTCAGCTGCTGCAGGATTTACAGTGTAGGCTTTAATAAAAAAGTTGTTTGTGATAGCCATGTCGTTCCTTTGAGTCTCTTTGAATTGGTTGTATATCACATCAGTTAGGTTGTAGTCTCCCACAATAGGACTTCTTTCTTTCTATGGCTTTAAGTTACATATTTGCTGTCACTGCTTTTATCTGTTTCTCCAGCAATTCAGTGGCTGTGCCGGGAGTGAGCTCTGAATTCCTTATGCAGTCTGAGGCTGTGTTTGCAAAGGTCGTGTGAATTGACGTGACCTGTGGGTTTTAACACACAGTGCGAGATGGCAGGAGCTCAGCAGTCTTGACAGTGTGACTTGCTTTTTTACTTGATGACTGTTTCAGAGTACTGAGAGGGGGTTGGTTTGTGGAAATAGTGCTTTCACCCTTGTTTCTGGCATTCTAAGAAAAGTTGTATGGTCTGATCCAAATATTCAGGAGGAAAGAAAGGGCCCAAGACAGTTGTGCTCTGCCTCTTCATGGTGAGCACTGCAATGTGTGAGGCATGCCCCTGCCTTACCTAATGCTTTTGAATCTGTGCTGCTGCAGTGCTTCCTGCCTTCTCCTGAGTGACAAGCTTCCAGTCCTGAACTCAATCACTCAAGTTAAACTGGTACAGGCCTTTCACGTAGTTGCTTTTTAAATCAGTTAATCTCTTTAGCTCTCATTGGTAAATCACTGAGTTAAGATCGACTGATCAAATGCATGTTCAGTGAGATTAGGGGTGTTAACATTAGCAGTTTGCATCAGTTTCACTGAGTCTGTGCAGTCAAACCAGTAGAGCCTTTTTCTATGCAGGTGGTCCTTTTTGGACAAAGGGATTGGACTTGTTTTCCAGTTTCAGGTTCTGTAGTGGAGTTAGGGCTGTACAATCAAGATGTTTCTAAGTGTGGTTTCTAGGTTCCAGAAAAGGATATCCTGTGAAATTGGTGGTGAATCTGTTTCCTGAGAGTAGCATCATGGTCATTTCCCACAGATATGATGGCTTTCAATTTGTTGCTGTAGGTGAGGGGAGGATTTGTCATCCTTATCTTTGATACATCATTGATCTTTGTCACAGTCTTTGGCTGCTGATAGTAGTGGGGGAGTTCAGTGTTTTGTAGGGTTTGCTAAATAATTATATCAAAATTGTCTTTTATGATATCTGTATGCTCTGCAATACACACCACAAAATCCAGGGCATCTGGCAGCATTGAGCTATTTGTTACTGGAAACTTTAACAAAGGCCACCGGTTATAAAGTCTGGAATTTCCCTCTTACATACTTGGAGAGGTCAGTGCACTGGCGGTGTTAGCAGTAATGAAGACTTGTGCTGCTTTGATAAATCTTCTGGCAATAAAAGGATAGTTTTGCACCTGGCTGTGCTAATCTTGTACCTTTTGCCACAGTTTGTTAAAATACTTTTTTTTAAGAGTATAAACATGATAAGGCTAATTAAGGAAACAGAATCATGAAGCTTGCTTGTGATGTGGCTTGTAATAGATTTTGGAAGTTAATAATCTCAATAGTTGAACTCTTGCTTCTTTTGCATCTGTTTTTTTCCCACAGGTACTTCCTTTCTGACTTTCATTAGCGGAGAGAAACTGAAGACCTTGAAGAAAGACTGTGGCCCCTCACTTGGCAGGAACAATGCTGCAGCGATGAGATTACAGTGAGCCTTTCCTGTGTGGCCTCCATGGGTCCCACTCAACTCAGCACACAGGATCATGGGAAGAGGGTGGCAAGTGTATTTGAGATGGAGGAGGAAGGGCTTTCGCTCTTCCCTGGCTCAGAGAACCCCCCTGAGCATGCAGGTATGGAACAATTCTTCCTAAATCCATGCAAACTAAAGGCTGTCCATTCTTTCAGCTACAAGCGGAATTGATACTTGGCAAAATTTTAGGGCAAGTTCTTCTGTGCTTGAGGCACTCAGAGAGAATGTCTAAAACCAGAATTACATATTGATAGTTGAAGAAGACTGGGTTTATCCAGGTGATAAATGTGTGGAGTATTTTGCTTGTTTGACCTTCTAGAGGTTATGTCTGTGGCAGTAAAATTAATTTCTTTTTGTTAGCCTTATCAAAACTGTGGAGCAATAATGCTTAACTGCAGGTGACAATCCACAAGGGTAGGTGATGCAAAGAAATGATAGGTTTTTTCAGATTCATGTAATGGGAAGACTAGAAGTTTGCTCTACATATTTGTGAGGTTAACTGAGTATCAGGAAATAGAACTGAGATTTTGCAGTTACAGCTGCTGCTGCTGGGGACAGTTCTGCAAACTGTAAGAAGACATAGTATGAGATCTCTGGACAGGTAACAGGAAAGAAAAGGAAAGGCCAAGTGAGGTGTCCAGTGTAATATCAGCGGCTTAATGAAAATATGACAAAAATGTATTCGTTCAACAGTGAGGCAATGGACAATCCCTGGATATAAAAGAAGAGGTGACCTGAACATTGAACAAGGACTCATCAGGAGAGTAGAAACAAAGAGAGCAGTTAAAATGTGATGGGAGATACTACCCAATAAAAGTCCTTAAAACAGATTTGAGGACAGGAGAAGAAAGCAGTTGACAGATGGTTTCCTTACAAAAATGCAAGGAAAAAAGGCCACAAAATGTGGAAAAAATTATTAAATAGCTTATCTACTCAAGAAAGAGGACCCTAATGAGAGTGAAAGGGTTGGAGATGGCATTCATGCTTGATACATCTCTCATTATTTCTGTGTTATCTTTGACCACAGAAAATGGCAATAATACGCAATACAACTAAAACGGTGAGTGTTCAGATATGGAAGGTTATTTGCATAGATCAAAGAATAAGCTTCTCTGTCTTGATAAAGCAGTCATAGAAAAGGTAATAAGATGTTTATGTAACATTTTAAAGACAGGTAAGAAATCCACAAGATGGACAGCTTCACTGTGGAAGTCATTAGAGTACTCTGCTGTTCTGCAGAATCATGAGCATCACTTGAGGCTTCGGCAAAGTTGTTACACCAGTTAGTCTGCCGTTGTATATATTTATGTTAAGTAATCTGAAATAACTGTAGGCATTGCATAATTTCCTCTTGGTCATACATTGTGTGAAGAGAAATATAGTGGAACAAGAGAGGAGAATATCAGAAACTTAACCTTTCTGGTGACATTTTCCTGCTGTCCAATCTGCAATAAGTGCAAGCCGAAACGAGTGACCTCCAGACCTCTGTAAAGTCGGTGGGATTGAAAATCAGTGCCAAGATACTTATGACTGAAAACTAGTATATAGTAAGGAACACTAATATTAATTTCTGAGACAGACCTAAAACTGTTTACCATTTCAGGAACTTGAGCAGAATAGTAAGTGTGAACGAGAGTAAAGCTAGATGTATCAGAACAATGCTCATCAGGAAATGCAGTAGCCTTGTCCTGCAAACCAATCTGTATGCACTAACTCCAGTGTAGAGGCTTTCCAAGCAGATCTAAACATAATCTGGAGATTTATCAAGACATGCTGTTTGTAATCTTTATGAACAGCTGCCATAGGAGAATCTATAATATCTGACATAGAGAAAAATACCTGCACTATGAGCTGTGCAGAATGTCAGATGTAAACATGGCTAGAATTAAATGGAATGAAAAGAGAGATGGCTAATAGGGAGAGAATGCATAAAAAATACCAGCAAGCATTTGGCTGGAATGCTTAAGGTGAGATGCGTTGAAGCAGACCAAAGATGTTTTCAGAATGCAGAGCCACTGATAAAATGAAGATCTGTCAGAATGATGTAGGAAGAACCAGGAGCTGCTACACAAGACCATTCGAAATGTGAAGCAATAGTGAAGGCCTCGTGTTTCAGATAGAATAATAAGTTTTAGTAAATAAAGTGTCACTATGAGAGTCCTTCAGCTGTAGGAGTGGGGAGCATTCTTCTTGAAGAAGTAGTGATGTCTTCAGGGTTTCAAAGGTTCACAGAGCTTGTGCAGTGTGCTGCTTGCCTGCTTATTGCCCCTAACTCCACAAATTGCTGTCTACCATCTTGCAGTTTCCTCAAGTGTTCTAGTTACAGGGATTACCTGCTCAGTATAGTTTTTGTAGGGTCACAGTTTCAGCACTGGTTTTCTCTCACTGTTAGATTGCTGAATCATTTTTCCTTGTTCTTTTGCATGAGTATGGCAGAGAATAGAAGAGAACTGGAGGTGCATTCTGAAGAAATTTACTTTCTGCACAATCTTGGATTTAAGCTCAACCTTTTTGCAGGTCTTTTATCACATTGATAATTTAACTGTCACTCCTACTCATGGAAAGTGCAGAAGAACATCTGGCCTGAGCATGTTTTTCTTTCACTCTGTTTTGCAGAACAAGTGTGAAGCTATATGGGCTTACACAGTTGAGGTGAAACCATGTGGATTGTGTCAGCAGTTGGTTTGTTGCAGAAGATACACTTGCCTAGAAGGGCAGTCTGTGAAATGGGAGACTTGATCTTTTCAGCCATGTACTTGGGAGATTGTGGGTCTGAGTGAGGATATTGGTCACTGTAAGGAGTGAGGCAGTCAGCTGTAACTTTCCTTTTGTTATTTTTTCCCCTCTCGTTCCTGTTTGTTTCTGCAGAAAATCCCCCCTTGAAGCGGAAGAAGGGCCCAGCCCCTAAGATGCTGGGAAATGAGGTGTGCAGTGTGTGTGGGGACAAGGCATCTGGTTTCCACTACAATGTGCTGAGCTGCGAAGGCTGCAAGGGCTTCTTCCGCCGCAGTGTCATCAAGGGGGCACAGTATGTCTGCAAGAACGGTGGCAAGTGCGAGATGGACATGTACATGCGGCGCAAGTGCCAGGAGTGCCGGCTGCGCAAGTGCCAGGAGGCAGGCATGAGGGAGCAGTGTGAGTGCAGGGCGTGGTGCGCGGGGCACCGCGGGGCTGGGGCAGCAGCCGTGTGGGAGCAGGCTAGGCAGCCATGGGTGTGCTTGGGAAGTGGAGGGACACGTGTAAGCCATGCAGGCTGCACACTGGAATGTGTGTGGGAAGTCACTGAGAGCTTAGCAGGGATCATGTGGGGAGGTGAGGCTGTTAGTGGAACATCATTCGTATGCTGAGAGCCCCAGCCCTGCTTTATTCCTTGTAAGAACTCATGGAATATGACAGCAGAGGAAAAACACATTCTTCAGGATGCTATCAGTAAACTCAGGCTTCTGTCTGTCTTGTGATCAGGACTGCAGGATTGGTTACTATGCTCCTTGAACAACAGGCACTTTCCTTTGCCTCCTACCGTGAGCTTGCGACATAGGTCAGGGGCAGCACCACAGTACTGCAGCTGTGTTTGTGCATGAGCTGATCTCATTGCTCCCTTTAGTGAACTCTGCTATTTTTCTCTCTAAGCCATAAGGCTCTTGATTCTGAGTATTCACCAGTGTTTCTGCACACACATCAGGAACAACCTTCTATGGCCAAGGCATCCAGGTTTCATCCGTTTGCTGGCCAGGACTGACTGAATGGATGATTCTTTAATGTTAAATCTGTGTGAGGTCTCAATTTCTGACATCCAGCACCCAGAACAGTGAGGAACAGGGAGTATTTCAGAAACATCTTCTAAAACAATTCTGAAGAAGAAAGTCCCACTGAGCTACACCAAGGAAACATGCTGTTTGTTTCTTTCAGCATGAAACACGGCCCATCAGTATCTTTGTCACACTGGTTTGTATCAGCATTATATGTCCTATATTAACCCCATTTGCCCTGTTCCTGAGAGCTACAAAACAGATGTATCTGAAAAGCAATGTTAGTGAGACTGTCTGTTTGCTTTGCTTCTCTTCTCTTGCAGGTAGATACAGAGAGTCTGTGTGTTTCCCGATTTACTCATGATCTTGTGTTGAAGACAGCTCAGGAAAATTAGGTTGAAAGGAATCTTTGTGTTACTATCAGGAGCTTGGCAATTCTTGTCAGTGCTGTAATCCTGACTGCAAATTCACCTTGATAATTTTGACAGAAACTGAGGGCTTTTTCCTCCAGCTGTTTCACTTGGAAGATCATTCCAAAACTTCCCCCTAGTAGTTGCTGGAAACATTCTTCTAATTCTCAGACTGAAGTTATTCATGGCCAGTTTATTGTTCTTAAGTCACTGTTAACTGTGAGGTTAAATAGTTCCTTCTTGGCAAAACAGGTAAGTTAGATTACTTTGAATTTAACGTGGTGTAGAAGCTTGCACATAGGCAGTTTTCAAGATTCGGTAACAGCCAAGCAACAAGTTACCAGATATAAATTATTTGTTCGTCTGAGTCCCAAGATGAGGGACTGTGATGATTTGGATCAATTACTTCCCTTCTTAAACTAACACTGTGAGTAGCATTCTCTAGTCTTACAGATGCCCCTTATTTTGGTAATTGCATTGAATATCTTTGCTGTTAGAACTGGAAATTTTGTGCGTGGTGTGCATACCTGTGTGTGCATCCTCCCTGCTGGAAGTCAGGGATAAAGCTTGAATGTGTTATGTTCTTTATCTGTCCTTCCAATCCCAAGAATGCTCTCTCACAGGACTTTTCCAGTTCTTGTCTTCATGTTTGACATGATTTCTTATAAGAAGTGCAGGTATATACTTGTTCAGTTTTGGGGCCTGCTTTTCTGTGTAACAGCTGTGTTTCCTTCTTACCTGTGCAGCCTCAGGGCTGCTCTCAATCTAATCTTCGCCTTGTCTGCATTTGTGCTTGGGATTGCCCTGACCCAGGCTCATGACCTTGCACTTGGCCTTGCTGAATTTCATTAAGTTCTCAGGCCCACCTCTCAAGCCTGTCAAGGTCCCTCTGGATGGCACATCCCTTCTCTCTAGTGTGTCAACTGCCTCACACAGCTTGGTGTTGTCAGCAAACTTGCTGAGGGTGCACTCAGTCCCACTGTCCATGTCACTGACACACGTGGTAAACAGCAATGGTCTCAATACAGACCCCCGAGGAATACCACTCATCACTGGTCTCTGCTTGGACATTGAACTGTTGACCACAGCTCTTTGACTGCAACCATCCAGCCAATCTCTTGTCCACCAAGTGATCCATCTGTCAAATCCATGCCATTCTAGTTTAGAGACAAGGATCCATCCCTCCTGAGCTTGGAGGAGGTTATCTTTGAATATTAACCAGCTTTCTTGGGTACTTCTTTCCTCCAGCACTTTATCTGATGGTACTCTACCAAGCAGATCCCTAAGAGTCTGCTCTCCTGAAGTCCAGGGTAGCAAACTTGCTGTGTGCCCTCCTTGCTGTCCTAAGGACCTCAAACTCCACCACTTCATTGTCACTGCGACTCAGGCTGCCCTTGAGCTTCACCTTCCTCACCAGGCCCTCCTTGTTGATGAGAACAAGGTTCAGCATAGCACCTCTCCTCAGGCTCCTTTATCACTTGGAGAAGGCAGCTATTGTCAATGCATTCCAGGAACCTCCTGGATTGCTTATTCCCTGCTGTGTGGTCCCTCCAACAGATATTGGAGTGGTTAAAGTACCCCAGGAGCACCAGGGCTTGTGAATGTGAGGCTGCTCATATTTATAGAAGGCCTCCTCTGCTCAGTCTTCCCAGTGAGGTGGCCTGTAACAGACCCCTTCTATGGTGTCACCTGACCCTGCCCTCACTTTAATCCTGACTCATAAGCTCTTGGTCAGCTCCTCATACATGCCCAGAGCTCCAGGCACTCCAGCAGGTCATTGACACAGAGGGAGATACCCTCTCCTTGTCTCTCCTGCTTCTCCTTCATACAGAGCCCGTGTCCTTTCATTCCAACACCCCAGTCATAGCATTCATCCCACCATCTCTGTGATGCCAGTAAGATCATAGCCCAGCAAGAGTGTGGACATCTCTAACTCCAATTGTTTATTCCCCATGCTGTGTGCATTTGCATAAAGGCATTTGAGTTGGGCCCCTGATGAAGACATCTCACTGGATGGAGTAGCAGGAATTCTGTTGTGGTGCTCTTCAGGTGCTCTCCTGCTGACCTGTGTACCCTCTCCAGACTCTGAGCATCTCTTGCTGGCCCTGGTATCAAACTGGTAGGAGGGGGATGAATTGAAATTCCCCTCCCCCAGCAACTTCAGTTCAAATTCCTCTTCACAGCTTGGCAAGCCTTTGAGTGAAGATGTGCCTCCCCTTCTTGAACACATGGACCCTATCAGCCCCCAGTAGAGCAGATGCCTCTGAGCAATTCCTTAAGATGTTATATCTAAATGACATCTTCCCTTTGACTTAATGACTGAAGACTAGTTATTCCTGAAGGATCTGCGGTTGGTCCTCTAGTACGTTTTATGCAAAGCTGTTCATCCACTATTCGTCTTGTTGTAGGTTATTTCTCTAGTTTGCTGCAGATGGCCTGTATAGCAAACTATCCTTTCAAACTTCATTCAGGACTGACTCTGACCTCTGAAGAGGAAGATGAAATGACACAATCTGTGAAAGTAGCAATGTTTGGAAGAGACTTTAACAGCAAGATAATATAAAATACAGTGGACGCACCATGGCATGTGGAGGGAGCACCTCTTGGAATCTGTTATAGCACATTTTAGGGAATTGCTCAATGGGGAAGTCAACGTTGTTTTTCTGAGATCTGCAGGGCATCCTGAGGGGCACTTCTGCCCTTTGTGGACATTTTACAGGACACTGATCAGAGGAAAGGCAGTGGAACAACTTAAAGGGGAGTAGAGGGAGAAACAAATGATAATCACTGTCTGCTGTGCTCTGTACGCTCTGCTATGCAGATACAGGTGGCTGTGATCTCTGCCTCTCCATCCACAGCATGTCACCCTGTGTTTAGTGTGGTTTCCAGTGTGCTCGTATGATTGATCACGGGCTGTTCCTGCTTTAGATGTTCTGTCTGAAGAACAGATCCGACTGAAGAAACTGAAGAAGCAGGAAGACGATCAGGCTCGGACAGTTGTCGTGCGTCCAAACCCTCCCAATCCGCCAAGCCCTTCCCACAAACTGACGCCGGAACAGTTGAGCATGATAAAAAAGCTTGTGGCCGCTCAGCAGCAGTGCAACCAGCGCTCATTCACAGACAGGCTCAAAGTCACGGTAAAAACTCTACCAGTGTACCCACAATAAGAAAAAGTGAAGTCTGGGGAGTCAGGTTTTGGGTAAAATATGTGGGGGAAGAGAGATACTTTAGGCATTGCATCTATGGGCTAAAGTTGCAAAGGATGATGTTCCAAACTTGTCTTATTTTCTTGTTCACTTCATCTTCACATCCTTCTGCCCTGGCTCCATATTTCACTTATATATGCTGTTTCTTCCCATTTCCACAGCCGTGGCCCCAGATTCCTGACCCTAATAACCGTGAAGCAAGGCAGCAGCGTTTTGCTCACTTTACAGAACTTGCAATTATCTCTGTGCAAGAGATTGTGGACTTTGCCAAGCAACTGCCTGGCTTCCTGGAGCTCACCAGGGAAGATCAGATTGCTTTATTGAAGACGTCTACCATAGAGGTGAGAGTCTGGCTCCACCATAATACATAGTAGCAGAGATGAAAAAATTTGGAGTTGCCCACCTGGAGAACTAGTTCCATCCTTTGCTTTTTTTGGGATGGCAGACTGAAGGGCCTCAGCTATGGGACCATTACTGCAGTGCCAGGTTACACTGGCAAAGGGCCATAGAGGAGAATGAGGCAAGTGTCTTGGTAGTGGTAAGCAGGACTCTCCCCTTTTTCAGAAGCAGACACCTCAAGGAATGCAGCAGAATTTATCTTGGGATTTGAAGCACTCTGAGAGAAACTGGAGAGTTTTTGTTTGGTTGTTTTTCGTTATTTTCAGAGATGCTCCAACTCCCAGCAAATTGTTGATGCTCTTCCCTGTTTTTAAATCAAGTATATCTATTTCTGCTTCCAGGTGATGTTGTTGGAGACATCTCGGCGCTACAATCCAGAGATTGAGAGCATCACCTTTCTGAAGGACCTGAGCTATAATCGGGATGACTTCGCCAAAGCAGGTGGTGCATTAGACAGGTGTTTCTTCCTTCCCTGTGTCTTGTGTTCTTACATATTTAGTTTTTTAATGAGGGCTGCTTGGGAAAATTTGGACTCTTAAAGCATGCAAATCTCGCTGCAAGTGTCCACCTAGGGCTAGCAGCTGGTGTGAAATTCTTTGCTAGGAGAGATCTGACATATGGTCTTAGAGCTGTATTAGATCATAACAATTCAAACCACAGTTATCTCTCCTTTGCAAGTATATAGCTTAAGAATCTGGGTGCATGCTTCAAGTGGGGACATTACTGTGATTACATTTCAGTTGCTATGAAGTCTATACTGTGCACTGAAGATCCCCACAAATTGCTTTAGACATTTTATCATCCCAATATATGATAGAGTGCAGTTTTATGACTTCTGAAGTCTATTTTTCCAGGAGCTATGAGTGTCTGTAGTTTGAGATGAAGTAACAGGAAGTGTGTATCTTCAGCATTTCTAAAAACAAGACTTTAGCTGTCCTTCATGTGTTTGGTTTTATTTTAAATTTTTCTATCCCTTGAGTAGGTATTAACCATTTATACTTGAGGTGGCTTTGATATACAGCTTTCCTTTCTGACACTTCCTGGTAGCCTTTTCTTCATATTCCTAGGAAGGCAAAAAGCAGGTGGCCAGAAAGATTCACTTCATTTTGTTCCTCCTTCTCTGATGTAGTTGCACTGCAGAAGTTGGAAACTTGGATGCTGTTTTGGAGGAAAGGCCTAAAGTTTTCAGCATGATTACATAGCACAGAGACCTGATTTGACAGTGGTCTCTGTATGTTATGGCAATAAAGCAGTGCATTTCTTATCAAAGGAGGTGATTGGAAGCCTAAGTCAGGCTCTGCCTTAGCTCTCTCAGTTTTTTTGAGCTGAAGGAAATAGCATAGTTCAGAGTTCTTGGAACTGTATATTTTCAGCTCAGACAGACTTCAAATGAATCTGGAGCATGGGATTAAAGCTTTCTTTGAAAGCATGAGGGCTCCTGGGTTTGAAGGAAGTGGTGATGTGAGAGTGGAAAGTGTAGATGTTACACTTGTGGCCTGACATTTTCATGCACTTACCTGACAGCTGATGTTGTGTTCCTTTAGCTGTTGCCTACTAATGTGGTGTGGGGCATTTAAGGCTCTAGGAAAACACAGAAATGGCATCATTTTACAGCTTGAACCCAATTCCTCAGCCACTCTTGTTGGTGCTCACCAGTAATGGATGTAAAGGGAGGTTTCATTGGAAAAGAATTTAAGGGTTTCTCCCTGCCTGTCTGTGTTCCCCACTCCCTGGTGTACTACAGTAGGTTTCTGGCAGCTTATTCTGTGAGATGGAGGGGGAGAGACAGGAAATAGTTGTTATTGTCTCACCTTGTTATATTCTCTTCATTGCAGGTCTGCAGTTTGAGTTCATTAACCCCATCTTTGAGTTCTCAAAGGGAATGAATGAGCTACAGCTTAATGATGCTGAATATGCACTTTTAATTGCCATCAACATTTTCTCTGCAGGTAAAAAGCCAGGGGGATCTGAAGAGCTGCAGCAGCGAGTCAGAGGGCAAAGAAAGTATTGTTAAGGAAGGTCACAAACAGAAGTAATAGAGAGTGTATAGAGTCTAGTGAAAAAGGGAGTGTGTTATTCATTGTATGCTGAATTTTTAAGTGCCTTCTCCAGAGGAAATCAAAATTTCCCACTGTTGGAAAAGTGTATAGAAATAGCAGCCCAGTATTTATCTTCCTCATTTAGAAATTGCTATTCTATTTCTGCCTTAATGTCCTTGGCACCTCTCTGGTGTGATGCAGGTCACATGGCATGAGTGACATCTAGTGGGCAAGTAAAAGTACTCTGGCCATGAGACAGTATTGCTCTGGGCCAGGCCAGGGTTTTGCCAAGAAGTCACCTCTACTGTTCTGTCTGATGACCTGAACAATTAATTACTGGTTTTCTTTGTTCCTGTTTTCTAACTGGCTCAGCTGCTTGAGAGACTTTCCCATTCCCTCTTGAGTAGCTTCTCATCTCTGTGGGGACAGGAATGTGAGACCAAACAGCACCATGTAAAGTGTGTTTGGTCTCTCTAACCTTCCACCTCTATAGGAATCAGATCAAACACCCCATGTGCAGTAGACATCACTGAGAAAGAACAATTACTGACGACTGACATAGCTGCCACAGTTGTGGATATCTCTCCAAGCTATGCTGGGTGAATGCTAGATGAGATTTTGGGAAGAGACCATACGAGAGAGTGGGGTTAAGTGGGAATGTTAAGTCCAGTGAGGCTGTCTGTGGCAATGTGCTTACATTTAACCTGATTTTGGCAGACCGACCGAATGTGCAGGACCAGTCCCTGGTGGAGAGGCTGCAGCACACCTATGTGGAAGCCCTTCATTCTTATATTTGCATCAACAGACCAAATGTAAGTGCCTGACCAAAACATCTCCAAGGATGATGCAAGCTGGTTTTGTGTTTGTGCAGGCACAGTTCCTGCAGTACTGCCTGTGGCAGGTCTCTTGCTGCCTGTACTGTCATGCTTGTTCCTCTTGTAGCTTTTGATAGCAGCTGTAAGTGCAGGATTTGTGAGCTGTCATAGCCTGCTGTCCTGTATCATGTTCTATAGATTAGCCAGCATGGAAAGTCTGGAGTTCTGGGACGTGGTGTACTATTTGTGTTCCTCCACACTGCAGCCTCCTGGAGAATGCTGGGTTTAGAGGATGTCAAGATTGTGGTTACAGTACATAATCTTTCGTGGTAATTTTTTTTTTAGCAAAGTTTTAGTGTGCATTTACTAGCAGCTGTTTATTTGTCTGACTGCAGGACCGCCTGATGTTTCCACGGATGTTAATGAAGCTGGTCAGTCTTCGGACACTAAGTAGTGTCCACTCTGAACAGGTGTTTGCCCTTCGGCTGCAGGACAAGAAACTCCCTCCTCTGCTCTCAGAGATCTGGGATGTGCATGAGTGACCACATGCTCCCAGGGCGCTGATGTGCTGACATAATGCCATCTCCCAGCCTTTGCTAACAAGAAGCCAGCCTCCCCTCTCCGAAGCACTGAACCCTGGGCTAGACATGCAGGGAGTGATGAGCCTGGGATTTCAGTGTTGTCATGAGACTATGCAGGAGGCAGCTGGAGTAGATCAGATGGAGGGGTTGGTTTTGATGTAGTGCCCATATCCCCAAAGAATAACGTGAAAGATTCAAAAATGGTAGAAATGAAGACCTTTCCCTCCCTCCCCCAACTCCTCTTTCTCCAGAGTCTTTCTGTTCTCTAAGCATATGCTGAGGGTTTGCCCATTGATTCTCTCCTCACTGATTATGAAAATGAATTTTCAGGAACTTGCCAAAAGCTCTCTATTGAGAGTAACCCAGCTCAAAACGCTTCTGCAGGGTCCCCAGTGTACCTGGATCTGAGGAGCTCAGGGAAGTCAGTGTGGATGTTCTGGGGGTTTCACTGGGTTTCCTATAAATCTCTTGAATGTGCTGCCCTTTACAACGATTCCAAGAGAAGTAGCTTTTATTGCTTTATTATGAGACTTCATCTCTAGAGCTGTCCTTTCATTCTGGCCCTCCTTTGGGAAAAGGATTTCTCTAATGCATAGTGCCCTTTGTCTAACAAGGGAGGTCCTCTGGGTCGGGAACATTTGTACATCAGAAAGATGTCAGGCATAAAGTAGTAGGATTTGTTTAATGTAATGCATCACAGTTTTATCTCATGGTTGTTCACAGACAGTTCAATTTACCTTTGATTTGCTAACAGCTGGAAAACTTTAGTTCAAAACAAATCGGGCTGTAGATTTTATCTTTAGGGGTGGAATAGAAGAAAAATAGGTGGGAAGAACTGGTACCTGAGCAAGGTACACATGGTGGAAGGATCTCAAAAACTCCCAAGAATCTGGAGCATGTGGTGGTATGTGTTCCAAGGTGGGTGTGAAGATGTATCAGCCAAGGAGAGAGGACACACTGCATTTAGTGAAATATGTGGGCATTGCATAAGCTTGGGCTGCACAACTGTCAGGCTGCAGGAATATTGGGTGTAATCAGATCCACTTGCGTCGTCTTCCTTTTGCCAAAGTCTTTCCAAGGTACTTGCTCAAGGTTTTGGTGATGATCATGGGATATGGAGGCCCCTCCTGTATGAGGAGTGCCAACTGCTTTAGAAGGTCACTTGGATCTTGTATCCTTTCTTCACTTTGGGCATTGTGAGATCCACACTGGATTTATGTCCCAAGTTTTTAAGTATCCACATCCATAAGTATTCTAGGATTTACAGCAATATTTTGTCTGACAGAAGAAATATATACTGTTATAAAATACGTTCCTTATTTTCCAAGAAACAACATCTTATGGCTGATCTCAGAGATGTAACCTTAAGTATCCTGATAGCTTGGTCTCATGAGTCTTCTCTGTCATAGGGGTCTATGTTTGCTTGCCCGGTGAGTATTCCAAGAGCACAGGTTCACATGGCTTGGTTTTGTTTGTTTTTTGTTTTTGTTTTTATTTTTCTGTTTGTTGGTTTGTTTTATTTTTTGGCTGTGTATCTGAACGCTATGCCCGTGGTGAGGGTATCGTGTCCATTTTGCACTTGAGGTTGGTCCCCTGCCACTGGCCTTCACTCTGCACCTTTGTAAAGCACTTGTAACAATCTGTAAAATAATCTGTTGTTTTTTATAACTCATTGCAATTGCAAAAATTCTTGTTTAAATCTGTATTTTTAACTAATCTGTTTGAGAAATGTTAATGTTTATATAAAAGAATAAAGCCTAATACAGGATTTTGACATTCTCTGATGTGCTGTTATTAGACTGGAGGAGAGTGGAATTAAGTTTTTGCTGTAACAAGCTCAAAGCTGATAAGAAAGTGAGTATATATGTTGGGAAGAAGCAAGAAGTGGTGAAAAGTAAATAGCAACACAACCCCAGGCAGTTTCTTTTGGCCTCCAGTATGAGATTTGTGGCTCAGGATGCACCTTGCCATGTGCCAGAGCTGGCAAATATGTGAAGTGTATTAAGTGTGTATCATGAAGACCATGAGTTGTGCATACATACCTGGTCTTGATTTGTACAGCTACGTTCAGAATTTAACACTTTTATTCCATGTGCTCTACTCCATTTTCTGCAACTTGTGGCTTGCCAAAATTGAAATGGGAGTCCAGCATG
>NW_008663272.1:0-1597 GCF_000695815.1 Acanthisitta chloris | reverse complement strand
GGACCCTAGCTGATAGCTGATATGAATACATCAGAAACAGTGTAGGAGAAACAACAGGAGCAGTTGTCTATATGCATTACCTTGAAGGGAGTGCTGGAACGCAGGAAGCAGAGAGCTGTCCAGCATTAGCTGCTTCTATTGACGATCCCCTGCCACAATAGGAAAGGAAAGTATCAGTTCAGCAAGACTCCACACCACAGGCTGTTCTGCTGAAGCCTCTGCCTTACTCTAGAGTCTAAAATTTAAATTGGAGACTACTAAACCAGAGGAAGAGGGATTAAGAATAGCCTTATAGGAGACTGCAGCGGGGTATGAGACAGGGGAGTAATGAGCTCAAGTCAGCCCTGGGGGATTACAGGGTAGCTGGGCCCTGCTTGAGGGATTTGCTAAACAATGAGGCTGTCAACAAAAGAGGCAATGGCAACAAACCTGCAGCTTCATACCTAGCTTCATTTTCTTCACTTGGAGCTGCATCTGCTTAATTTGAAGAGAAAAACTGTGTGTAGATTGGAGGGATTTTCAAGATACAGCCTTGAACATTGCTGCTGCTGGCAGTGGTGAAAACAGTGATTTTTCTTGTCTCTGCCATGTGCATCCCTTTTCATTATCATGTAGTCAAATACAAGCTTCTTGTTTACATCTTCACATTCTCTTTTGGGAAGTGCAAATCAGTACAGAATTAGGGGGTTTTTTTATAGCAGCTTCCCAGGTTAGCCTATGGAGTTGAAATAGGTAGGTGTGGGGAAAGAACCTTCCTTGAAATCAGTGGCCCTTTGTACTTTCATATTTGCAAAATTCTAGTTAGGTCTAAGACTCAGTCCTGCTGCTTAAAGTCTCTATACCCAATCTGTTTCAAATTAATCTTGATGATTTGACCCCTGGAGAATTACAGGGTGTTGGAATTACAATCTGCAGAGGTGTTCCCTGTTGGCTGTACCCTTATGCAACAGCTGTGTTTGCTCACAATCTGCTGAGATCAATGCGGAGGGAGAAAAGCTGGATGTATTTCTGGAAACCCCATTCCTCTACAATGGGCAGGGTATAGATGACGAACAAGCCAAGTATTTCACCATTTTGCACCTCATATATAAAACATATATATGCTTTAAACTATTGGGTTACTTGCAGTGCTTTTGTATTTATTATAGTAAGTTTGGCTTTGTTAATAAATGGATTTGGCTGCACAGTCTGTACTGAGTTTATAGGAGCTTGGAAGGAATTAAGGCTGTGCTTCAAGCTTTTAATACCCAAATTCTCATACAATCTTATGGAGACAGTAGGAAATCAGCAGGTAAGTGGCTTAATACAGAGGATGAAAGTGCACAGCCCTCTCTTCCCTTGCTGCACCGCAGCGTATTCCTTGTCCATGTGGCTTTGCTATGAGGCTTCCCCTGCCGCTCACCAGGACCAGGTCAGGCAGCAGCGATTCGACGCTTCGTGCGGCTGAAGTATTCCCGCGTCTCTTCCCGCAGCGTGGGCGGGAGAGCTTTTTCCTGCCTCACGTCTCGCCTTCAGCCTGCTGCCCCTCACCGCCCCGGCCCGCGGCGGCCGAGCGGGCGGAGGCTGAGGCTGAGCGGGCCGGACACACTCCCCACGG
>NW_008663271.1:0-737 GCF_000695815.1 Acanthisitta chloris | reverse complement strand
GTGCTGTGGTTCCATGGCAACAGGACTAGACCTGAGCGCTCACTCTGAGGCCAGGCTGCGTTTCCATGGCAACGGGACTAGGCCTGAGTGCTCACTGCGCTCTCAGGCTGCGTTTCCGTGGGAACAGGACTAGGCCCTAGTGCTCACTGCGAGGCCAGGCTGTGTTACCATGGTAATTGGACTAGGCCTGAGCCCTGCTGTGATCTCAGGCTGCGTTTCCATGGTAATTGGACTAGGCCTGAGCGCTCACTGTGAGACCAGGCTGTGTTACCATGGTAGCGAGACTAGGCCTGTGCTCTACTGTGAGGCCAGGCTGTGTTTCCATGGTTATGGGACGAGGCTGGAGTCCTATTGCAAGGCCAGACTGTGTTTCCATGGTAACAGGACTAGGCCTGAGCCCTACTGCTATCTCAGGCTGCATTTCCATGGGAATGGGACTATGCCTGAGCCCTGACGGAGAGGACAGGCTGTGTTTCCATGGTAGCGGGACTAGGCCAGAGCCCCACTGCTAAGCCAGGCTGTGTTTCCATGGCAACAGGACTAGGCCTGTGCTCTACTGTGAGGCCAGGCTGCGTTTCCATGGCAACAGCAGCAGGCCTCAGCCCCCAAAACAGGCCCTGCCCCCATTGGGGGGGGCCGGGACCCCCCCAAACCCGCTCCCCCCCCTCGGGGGGGACCCTGGGGGCGGCAGCTTGGGGGTGGGGCCCCCCCTTGGCACCCCCTCCCGACCAGCATGT
>NW_008663270.1:4295-4568 GCF_000695815.1 Acanthisitta chloris | reverse complement strand
ATATATCCTCAGTATATATAGTCTCTTCAACATATTTGTAAGAGAAGCATCCACATTTTGAAGTCTAATATGCAATATTTAGGGACAGAACTAAAATCATTTTGACAAGCATTGAAAATGATATAATATATCCTCAGTATATATAGTCTCTTCAACATATTTGTAAGAGAAGCATCCACATTTTGAAGTCTAATATGCAATATTTAGGGACAGAACTAAAATCATTTTGACAAGCATTGAAAATGATATATTCTAGTTTACTCAATGGTATAC
>NW_008663270.1:0-4247 GCF_000695815.1 Acanthisitta chloris | reverse complement strand
TCTTTCAAATTGTTCTGTAAGGCTTAAGGTTTTTTCTTCCCTATATAAGAACTTTTAAAGTTTTGGTAATTTTGAGGGTTTTTTTAAAAGATTTTATATTTTTAATATATTGCTTCTTTTCCATCTTTAAGATATTATTTGCTTATTTAAAGGCCAGAAACTTCTGTTATATTCATGCAACCAGCACAACTTTCCCCCAGTAACAGCTGCCTTTTTGAGAGCCCATCTTGGTCAATATGCATTAAAACAAAATCTGCAAAGGCTTTCCTCAAACCATTCAGAATGTAAGCATGTCCTGTATGTAAATGGCATTCATAGCTGATCATCTTTTTCTTCTTCAGTCCTTCCCTTTCTCCTTACAAATTGTAGGGTGTTATAATAAGTTTGTGAGATACTGAAAAGGACAAAAAACCCTCAGATATGAAGTTTAAGGTTTTTGAAGTCTGTAGGCTTAATGTTAGATTTCCAGGACCACGTATAGACATTTAAGTAAACGTTGCTCAGTCTTAGAGTATTTACAGCTCCTATGACTGTCAGTGAAGCAGGTGAACGTTCAAGATGCCTGAAAAGCAGACTCCTTTAATCAAGTATTTTAACCATGGGTTCAGGGCCCCAGTGTTAAGCAAGAGCATAAGTACAAAAGACAGCAGTAAAAGAACACTGCACTGCATGTTGTTATCTGAACTCCCCAACAAAATGAGTCCTGTGGATGCAAAATTCAAAGCATTATTTTTAAAGCTTTCTATAATGGCTCAGGCCAATGTTGTGGTCCTGAATGAATGAAAGTCCAATATTTTACTTATTCTTCCCAGTAATTTTATTGTTACTTTCATTGAGTCTTTGCTATGTCCTTCTTTTTTTCATACTACCTTATCCTTCTTAGCACATGAATAATTTCATGACTTTGTAAAGACCTAGAGATGAATTAAATTTGAGATGAAAGGAAAAGAGATTAATAGTGAAAAGAAAAAAAGCTTTTTTTCTTTAAAAAGTGACTTAAATACTACAAATTCACTGCCAGTGCTTTTCCAAGAGGTATTTATGATCACAGATGTTTATAAGGCAAGACATTTTTGTAAAAAACCCTATGTGTTTCAGGGATAGTTCTGTGCACATAAGGAACATATCTGTAACAACTCATCTCCAGGTTTTATTTTTAGACCAGTGTCACAATATTTTAGTATAATTTATTAAAAATTTAATATGCTGTTAGCTCTCAAGTTGTAAATGAAACATGTAGGAGGAGAGGGATTACTACTGTACAGCTCCTGCAACAGGGAATAATTATAGTCCTTCTAGAATAAGAAGGGGGTGGAAAAATACTGAGCAATAAGTTCTGTATGGTTTTTCCTTTCAGTGACAGGCTGATTCCGTTTTAAAAATTGCATATTTTTAAGCTTCTGCTGGATGTTTGTAACACACCATGCGACTAGTCTACAGAGAGAAGGAATGGTTATAGTCATAGAGGACTCATCTGTGGTTCCTCATAGCTGTAGCTCTGGGAGTTGGCAAGAGAATCACTCCTGCATTGTCTAGGAGAGCAGCCTTGCTGGGACATATTTTCAAAAAGACACTGCAAAATTTGGAATTAGTTATTTTGTTGGCTCCAGCTCTGAAAATTTCATTGTTGGCTTATATTGTACCTACCATTCCTAGTTGAAATTGGGAACTTTCTGAGTGTGTGTGCTGTTTTTGAAGACTGTGTCTATCCCAGGGAGCTTGAAGGCAAGCTGGCCAAAGACAGGAGAGAAAAAGAAGAGCTTGAGAAATAACCTGGCTTGCCAGTAAAGGCTCAGGAAACAAAATATGCCTTCCCTGCCTTCCCCTGTCTCCTACATGAACGTCTTGTTCACGCTGAAGCAGTGTTGCTTGTGCACCTCATGCTGACCCTTAGAAGCTGATGGGAATCTATCCGGCTTCAGTTCTCTTGAGTGCTAAGGAGTACTTCAAGGGCAAAGAATTCAGGTATATACCCTTGTTCATCCCACTTTACAACTTCCATCCATTTTGGAAAGACAAATTTTACTTTATATCTAAACCAGTTCATTTTGGATTCTCTATGCACTAAAAACTGACATTTATTTTGATTTGGAACTCCTTTATTTTATTTTTTTTAATTTTCATTAGGTAAAGTATGACTAATGTCTTGTGCTTTTACAAATCCTATGAGGACTTTTAAAATTTCTTATAACTATAGTTACAACATCAAAATTAATTTTGTTCCAGTGAGAAAGAAATTCCAATTCTTCTCATTTGTCCTTTATAATTACTTATGAATTACAGTGCCTCAAAGGAGCCAAGCTTGCTGTCTTTTGACCAGAGACAAGTCATACTCTCTCTTCAAAGTGTAGATCTCTGAAGAGGCTGAACCTTACTCTTCAGAAAACATCTTTTAACCTGTGAATAACTAATGCTGGCTAGTTAAAAACAAACTACTAAACCACCTTAGAGAGGTTAACCTCAGTATGTTGAGCACTGACAGACAAGTGATTTCTCTGAGACATGGTTTGCATATGTGGTCCATGTGAACCTCAGGATAATGTTTTCTCAGCAGCTGAAATTTCCTCCTGAACTGCACTAAACATCTATAGAAGAAAAAGCTTTTACAGAAGAACATTATTTTTAAAGGTTAGCAGCGTTGATGGACATTCTGCCAAACAAATCCCCTCTGTGTGGAGCATAGGGGTGCTTTTTAACTTCAGGTTGTTACCTTATTATATATCCTTAATAGGGCTACAGGAAGATTACTGATGCTCCTTTCCTCTTTGACTATGAACCAGACATAACCGAAGCTGCCAATCTGGGAAACTGTCCTCATATCTATTTGCTCATCATATAGGAAGCTGGGAATCTTACACTTCCTAGTCAGTAATGGGCTACTCCATTATTATAGCTCAATTAGCTCATTTAACCTAATTATTTAATATTCGTACTATGATTTGAAAATATAACTAGCCACAGATGTTGTTAGTTGTTGGTGTATGACATGGACTCATCCATCCATTTTGTTACTAGTATACAGAAATTTGAAGGAAATATTAGGTAAAAGAAGAAATGAGAAAGGAAAGTCGTAAAAATAAGGCAGTGATTGGTGTTTTTGCATGAACAAAGGAAAGTCTCATTGAATAATCCATAGTTTCAATGTTGATAATACTTTACCAGCATCAACTCTTTCTTTAATTGGAAGGAAGACTGTAGAGATTGTAAAGCATCTTGAATGAAATGCTGAGCAACCAGCAGCTGGGGAGACCTAATTTTGGCTTTTCAATGCTTAAAATGGGACTTAGAAGAAATATAAGAACAAACTTTTTAGTAGGGCCAGTTGTGATGGGATGAAGGGTTTTCACCTAAAAGAGGGTAGGTTCAGATTAGGTATAAGGACTAAGTTCTTCAAAATGAAGTGGTAGAACACTGGCATAGGTTGCCCAGAGAGGTGATGGATGCCCATTCCATCCCTGGGAACATTCAAGGTCAGGTTGGATGTGGCTCTGAGCAACCCAATCTAGTTGAAAATGTCCCTGCTCATTGCAAGGGGGTTTGGACTAGATGATCTTTAAAGGTCCTTTCAACCTAAACCATTCTATGATTGCTATGACCTTACCATGTGTAAGTTCTGTGTACCACTTTGCACTCTTAAGTCCTGAATTCCTGGCACACTCAACATTTCCACTGAAGTAATAAAAAAATAAAAATAAGATAGCCTACACTGCCAGGAGATAGATGTAGTAGGTTTGTATTGGCTGATAATAATTATATAGCAATAGAATACCTAAGCCTAAAAAAGGTAAGTAAAAAAGGTAGGATTTTTTTCCCTCTGCTGGTTAATATAGACAAATACCAAACAATAATGATTATGGCTAATGAGAGGAGAGGAATGAAGGCTTAGAATTTTCAGCAAGCAGTAGTGCTTGAACTGGAAGGGGCTTGGGTTGGCAGCTGGCACTGTTTCCAGATCTGCACGTCCAAGGCTCAGTTTCTCTTGGAGCAGCCACACCAACGTCCCTACAAACGTTCCCTTGCGGAAATCCTAACTCAGCAGTGACAAATTTCCTCGGCGGGGGGGGTGTCTCTTCCAGCCAGGGGGGGGGGGGGTCTCTTCCAGCCAGGCTGAAACCTGTAAGAGTTACCCGACAGCACACGGTGTAAAAGGAGCGGCAGAACACCACCAGAATGTCAAACAACCCTCTGCTCGCAGCACAGGGCCCGAGCGGAGCAAACCGCCGCGGCAGCCACCTGTAATTTCACTC
>NW_008663269.1:53766-60224 GCF_000695815.1 Acanthisitta chloris | reverse complement strand
CTCCGCCCCTGCTCCCCCCGGCAGGTAAAACCGGGACCACAAACTGCTCATCCTCCCGGGAGCAGGAGGAGAGACGCAGCCCTGCCGACTCTCAGTTCATCCCTTTCAAACGATCCCATCCTGCCGCTCTAAGTCCAGGAGGACAGAGCATCGCTTGTGTGATAAAAACGCAGTGTTTTGATTCAAATCCGAGCTACAGATTTTGGGAGTTGTATGCAGCTTGTTTTCCTCAAGATTCTGCCAGTGATTTCCCAGGTGAAGTTAAGTCACCGGTTTATTCGTGCTTTCTTTTCCACAGCGTCTTTCCATGAGCATCTTTTTGCAGACAGACCTTCCTAGAGTGCAACACTTAAGGCAAAAGGGGTTTTTTATGTTGTGTGGAATACCTGACTGTTGGGCCTAGAAAAACACTGCTGCATGTGGCCCCATTTTCTATCTTAATATCAGCTATTAAGTGATAATGGAGCTCGTTCCCTGAAACCTTTGCCTATCTTTTCTTACAGTAGTATGTGTAGTATATCCTGTTAGAGGAAACAAATGTTATAGGTAGCACATGGAGAAAGGTTAGCAAATTTAATTGTGGCTATTTTAAATCAAAACACGCTGTCTCATTTAAGAATGTTTTGGTGTTAACAGAAAAAAACTGCAGCCAAAATACCTTTTATGCATCATGCCACTGTGACATTCACTAAAATCTGGTTTGTGAGTAGGAGACTAGTTACAGGATCACCCAGATTATGTTATCCGAAGGAGGAACTCTGTTCTCTACTGCCTCACATTCTTCTCCAGCCCTGCCCCCAATTCCACCTTCTGGTGTGGACTATCCAGTAACACTTGCAAAAAAACATCATTAAGATGTCACGTTTTGCCAGTTTGTCAAACCTTGCCTTTTGTCAGGCTCCAGAGAGTCAGAGTTTTGTGGAAGAACTGTAGTTGACTGTATTTCCAGCCAGTAAGAAAAGCACAATGCTTGTCAGACAGGGTAATAGCTAGAAGATTCTGTTTCCTCAAGTTTTGTTGAGACCACAGCTCTCTGTGGAAGCTTAAATTGCCTTTGTTTCCCACAATGTGTGCAAATGACAGGATTTTGGAGTCTAGAACTGAAATGCCAGAAGCATTAATCACATCTCCAAAACCCGGTTAGAAAAGATGAGATTTCAGGAGATTTCTCAGATTTGTCCCCCATGCAGCAAGTGCAGCTCATGAGGACACATAGCTGCAAGGAATTTTATTCAGGTACTGATAGATTCAAGCACTGAAACCAAACTCTGAAAGTACCTTAGCAGATTTTAGTCCTGCTAATTTAAAATAGCTTCACTGCAGTGACTAATGTTCTCATAAGTAATACAGGAGAGGAAATAGAACCCATGTCAATTACTGAACTCAGCATTATAGTGAAGCTCATGCTTGAGCTAGGAAAGAAATGCTTACTTACCTTTAAGGATGAGTAACTGCAGTGACCTGATTGTTTGTACCGTTTGCTTTGCTGGATTGTGGGTTTGTGTGTGTTCAAGTCATGCCCTCCAAGCATCAGCAGAGTTACAGTTCAGCTTCACAGCTGTATAGGTGCTCTGTTTTGAAAAACATTGTGACAAAACATCTCTGAAAAAAATTGTTGTGAAGTTATTTCCATTTCTTATATAAGTAGGAAAATCGATTGCTTCAAATCAGGAAGTTGTAGATATCGTACTCGCACGCTGTTGGATACAGGAGTGATTTTGACAAGTGCTTATGATTGCATTTTAACTTATCTGGGAAAGGAAAAAAATAGAGCTTTATTGTGCAGTTACTGTTTAACAGAATTCACTGCAGCAAGTAGGAAGTACTGGTTACATGTCGTGGGTGTGTTAAGTAACAATGACGAGTCCAAATTCTGATTCATGAATTTTATTTTCTTCATTGCAACAGTTTGGGGGTTTTATAACAATTATGCAAAATTGTAATAGAAATGAGTGCTATATAACTGTCTCATATGTATAGGCATGTTACAGCAAAAACAAATGTTGTGTTGTGTGTTGATCTAACCACATTTTCCTAAAAAATATTGGTTTATTTTTGTACAAAATTGTGAAGGTCTCTTCTACATTGCTCTACTTTTTCTTCCTTGTGTTGTTTAATCTCTGAAGAGCCAGGGGAGACCATATCAGCAGTGACACCAAGTGCTCTGCAAACAAAAGCAGTAATAAAATATATTCTGAAATTAGCTATCAGGGTTCAGAAATTAAGGAGGGCAAGGGTTTGGTCAGATGACCTCATGTGTGCTTTAGAAGAAGATAAGACTTAGACTCTACAGGAAGAAAGATACTCCATCAAAGGAATTCATACTCCTGGATACTGCAGCTCTGAGTCTCATTTACATTGATTATCGAGTTATTTATGTCATATATTACCTAATGACTTGAGAAGTTTTTGTGTAATAAATACAGCAGCCTCAAAATGAGAGTGCAACACATACGTTTTATAAATCCAGGGTCCCTTTTGAGTCAGGGTAGTAACAAAAAACGTCTGGGGAGCAGTGTTAGTGATACTCACGTGATGCTAAATGGGTTTGTAAATCATTTTAAGGATTATGTTTTCATTTAGTAAAAAAAAAAAAAACAACACCAAAACACAAACAAGTAGCAGCTGTTGAGGTAGTGAGCAGAGATTGGAAGCCAAGAGAGCCAATTCAGAGTATTTTTCAGCTTTTCCTTTATGTTTTAACTTCATAGGTTCTATTTTTCTATTTAAATTTCAAGACCTTTAGGGTGGATGGGCACTTTGCATAAATCTTGAGAGCCCTGGACAAAACACATGGAGTAAATCCTTCTCTTTATACCTTCTAATCTTCCCATCTCTGACATACTCCTCCATGCCCTTGTGCTGGAGCAGTCCAGCAGTGCTGTGAGAGCCAACTCCACTCTCCACAGACAATGGGAATTCCCCAGTGCTGGGACACTTCCTCATTCCTAGGGCCACCCAGGCAGCTGGAGGAAGACAACCAGCAGATCTGCCCTGTTGCCGGGTGTAAATATTGTATATTTGAGAACTTCTAATTGACTGAAGGGAGAATATATCTTCGGGATGAGGTCAAGGCTGAAGGAGTCCTGGAATGTGGAGCAGCTGAAACAGATGATGTTGAGAAAAGTAAGCTCAGATTCCAGATTTTATATTGGAAACCCCTGGACTGCCATTTCAATTAGGAACATAATCTTGGTTTTGTTTAGTACCTCTCTGCCCCTTGTATCCCTACTTTATACATACACTCCTGTGATTGTGGAGCAATCAGAGACTCCAGCAGTCATTCCACAGCATTTAACCTTCATCAGACAGGTGACTACACATAGTAGTTATGAGTTACAAAGAAGTTCCAGATGTGTTTAAATAAGGTTGGTTGCTGAGAGAAACCACTTTAAAAGCTAACCTTCTAGGTTGTATTTACACTAGTAATAAAGCCTGTATTTAAAAGGTAGAGTAGGATTTCAGCAGCAGTGGAGAAATTTTTGGCACTGATATCTTTCTTCCAGCTTCCCAGCAGGCCAAGAGTAAAGCCTGATCAATACAGATACGGCACTAAGTAAAGACAATCAATCTATTGGTTTATAAACTATCCATATCTCTTTTCTCACCCTCTTTCCTCCTTCTCAATTACAGTGTTCTTTAGTGTTATTGAAAGGAAAGGTCATACTAAGCTGCAAACACTGTGTTTAATAGCACACTCTGCATCATTCTCCCAAAGCAATTTCATAGTGGTCGCTGATGTTTGAAAAATGTGCTGAAATCAGTAGGTTCTCAAGAAAATCTTATCTTCTGATTACTATTTGTTACTTTTTGCTGGAGTTCTATAGGCAGAGAGCAGAAGTTAATCTTCGTCTCCCCTCCTGTTACAGACAGCTCTATTCAGAGCCCTTTGATGTCAGGGCAAAGAATCCCATTTTTAGTGGCCTTTGAACCAGACGTAGTAAAAGGGCAACTGAGCATTTGTAGGGGCTGCAATTGGGTAACTTGCTGCAAGGAGGAGAGTTCTGATACCCATTTCTGGTTCCCTGTCCTTTTTATTACTTTTAATATTTATATACCATTCAGAGTAATGGAGATACTTGGTGAACAGTGAAGAAGACAAATGCCTCTGCCCTGACCATATTGCACTTTAGTTGGATAATAGCAAAGTAAAGCAGGAGCTCTGGGACTGTTTTTCAGCCACACTAATTTAATGATTCCTGCTTGTTACAGCTATTGTGAAATTTAGGAAGGAGTTTGCATAAGATAACATATCCTGCTGTTGTAACAGACTGGAGACAGGGCTCAGATCTCTGGATAAGGAACGCTGCAGAAATCCTAAGTGTTATTATCACCACACACCACTCTCCCCAGGATCTGAACCTGACCTCCCTTCCTTGATCCAAACAATCTCTGTCTTTGTGAAAATAACAGGATTTTACAGGAAGAGAATTTTCTGTAATTACTACATGAAACAGTTCTTTTCCTTGACTTTTATTCAGGTTTGGGCATGTTACTGAACAAAGAGAATTCCATATCAAAATATGATCAATCTGAACACTTCTTGTGTTTGTAAAGAATGGACAGAGAGCTTCCAGCAAATAAGAAGCTAGAGGGGAAAAGCTGAGGTGGCTGTCGTGCCAAAAGAACTTTGCACATTTAAACCAAGTGAGGCAGAGCACTTGGGAGGGACAGTTTGTTTCTGGAGGTGCACTGGCAGGAGAAAGAAAACATGAGTACCAAAACAAATCAGTTTGGGCAAAAGCCAGTCTGGAGGGTGATGTGAAGAGGGAGGGAGTGGTGTGCATGTGTAAAGGTTTAGGTTCTGGCCTGGCTTGCCTTGCTCAGCAGACTAGTAGGAAACTTGTGGTCAGTCATTCATAGTGTGAGTGGCTGGGGAAGTCTGTAGTCCTGGTAGGAAAAGGAGGTGTAAAGATAAGATGGAGTGGTGGCTAGGGGCTAGGTATGCCCTGAATGTTATGGCTGACTCTCAGGCTATTCTACAAAAGGTGAGATTGGTGTGCTTCTCTGCCAGAACCTCCTTGGGAGCTCCACTTCATGGAGTGCATGGAGCTGATGCCTGTGAAGAGGCATTTTTTGCACTTGTTGGAAAACCAAGGGACCAGAAGCCCTGAATCTACTGTCCTGTCTGGAGCAGAATCTGCAGGGAGACATACCCTGGACTGCTGGAGAGGTGAGTGTTTGCCAGAGCCATCAGTGTGCTGCAGGAGCTGGATGGAGCAGCAATGTGAAGTACACTGGGGCACTGCAATGTTGTGGCTTTTTACAGCTCCTTTTGTGCAGAGATGTAGCAGCTTGTGTGGAATAAAAGCCTAAAGCTTGTGCTGCAAATCATGCAGTTCACAGCCCTTCTGGCTGTGAAGGAGCTCTACAACATCTGCTGGGTTTTAATGAAGAGCATGGATTTTGCAGAAATGTTTGGCTTCTTTGTGTGGTGATGATTCCTGTTTGCCTAGCTAAGCCATTTTGAGGCTTTTTTCTTGTGCTTTGTGAAGTGACATGCAGGTGATGCAGAAGTTTAAAATACCCTGTGTGGAGCACTGATAGACAGGAACCTATTTACAAATCCATAGGTGAGATAGGTGTCTTCCACCAGTCAGTCTTGTTATGTGATAGGGGTGGTCTGGGACAAAACCTAATAAAGTGTGCAGTAGCAAAACTGTGCACAGTGATAGCAAAAACCTCATTTATTGCATATGATGTGCCCAGGTGAACAGGACTGTTAATGTACATGCA
The DNA here is from genome assembly GCF_000695815.1 of Acanthisitta chloris. NCBI lineage: Eukaryota > Metazoa > Chordata > Aves > Passeriformes > Acanthisittidae > Acanthisitta > Acanthisitta chloris. The sequence goes on along the minus strand of NW_008663269.1, from coordinate 54,488 downwards.
GCAGTCAGAATACTGTGTGACCATAATTTATTCACCTATATAAAAACCAAACAGGCTGGTCATATTCTGTGGCAAATCTCTGCAAATTTGTACTTAACAACATCAGTAAGAGATGATTGTTTCTGGTGTTGCCTTGTAGGATAGTATAAAGAAAAGTTCTGCTGCAGTGTCTCCTTATTGCAACTGCTTGGTAAATCCAATTTTAGAGACAAGTACAGGTCTGACCATTTCTCTTTCAGGAGGATCCACAGCTGAGACTCATCAGTCTAGCAACAACCTTGACACCATGTTTGAATATATAACCTTTCCTCTCCCCAAGTAACTTATCTCTCACTAAGAAAAGACTTTCAGAGAGAAATAAACAAGTGTCTGCCTGTATGAACTAGTAAAGGGAAAATAAAATGAAAAATGAACTTGTATTATTTAAACAGTGTGACATGACAAACGGCGAGTGCTGCTCACACCTAGCCCTCTGAGAGCAGCTTGCTTTGTTGATAAGCTTGGATTGAACCTGAACCTTTAGATACTGAACCTAGTTTTGTGAACATATTACAGTTTGCTATGGCATGATATTAATATCCTCCAGAGGTTCTTCAGGCTGTTTGTTGGGATGAAATAGCACAAAATGTCTGAACACGAAGACAAGGACAAGTTGGGCATCAGTGTTGTAGGTGATCTGTCAGTTCCCTGGGAATATTCAAGTTTGGAGCAGAGGCTGAGTA
>NW_008663269.1:32373-53747 GCF_000695815.1 Acanthisitta chloris | reverse complement strand
AAGAGTGTGTGTATGGGGATCAAGGGGCTGTAGCATGAAGTCTGGGGTAAGAACCACAGACCATCTGTGCAGGTTGTGTGGCCTAGACCTGGTGCAGGTTTAACCAAATGAAATTAAGGAAGCTCATGCATTGCCAAAGTGCATGTGCTTGTTTGAGCCCTTTCTGCAGCATGTATAAGGTGCACAACTGTTCTGGGGCATTCTAAAATCCCATTGAGGTGTGTATCATGGGCCTAGCATGTCTTATGGCAAAGAGACCATTGTCATTCCGATCCAGATTGTCAAGTGGTTTTCATCTTGAGATGCTGTTGGTAAATAACAGCTGGCACAGGTATCCAAAATAGTCTTAATTATGAAATTCATGGCTGTGGCAGTGATGTGTTTAGCATGTTTTGTTGGAGGAACAAGAGTTGACAGCATCCTCTTTGATGGTTCCAAAGGAACAGCCCTTTGCAGAAGACCCAGAGGTCTGCAAAATAAACACACAGAGTTACAAGATGAACATAAACCTAACGTAACATGGGAATTCTGAATCTATTTACCTGTTCTCATTGACATGGTTGTACTTATTCTGGAGGGTCTTGACCTCACACTGTTTAACAGCATAAGCCTGGGAATAATGGCAGAGCAGTACTTTGGGTATGGCAGGAGTTCTGGACATTTAAGTACATATATTATCTTCTGTGTGGCTGAAACATGAGGATAGGCAGAAAGGTAGAGGCAGAGTAAGTGCACGATACAACCTGCATGGAAGTTTTGAATGCAGCTGATGGAGATTTATTCCTTTCTCACTCCTTTCCACAACTGCATCTTGTCAGGGTTTCAGTAAGCAAGTTTCAGTAAATCAGATTATAAGATTATAAGAAAAGAGTGGCTGCCAAAAGAATGTTCTCTCCTAGATGCTAGGGAGGAATATTGGGGCATTAGCCAAAACAGGACAGGGAAAGTTGCAGTGTTTTGTGGGGAAATTGGGAAGATAATGAGGAAAAATAATAGGCAAAGGAAGGGGAAAAGAGAAAGACAATTAACTCACTTTTCATAGAAGCATCTCTTCTATTATAGAGACAACAAAAGTAAAAAGGAGCAGGAATAAATAAAAAGTCAAAGGAAACAATAGGAGAATTAATGGGGCAAGTAGAGAAAAGGAATATAGAAGTAGGGTAGAGGAAGAAAATGAGATGCTAATCTCTCACCAAGGGTCAAGTATATCCCTCTAACAGCATGGCTGGGATTTTGCTTCTGCTTTTTGCTTCTGAGTGCTTCTTGAAAGCAAACAGCTACCCACGCAGCAGGCTGTTCAGAGCAGTCTGCTGTCATTTGAGCTTCCTAGGTACTGGGCTAGTTCCCTGCCGAAATTCTTGAGCTGCAAACATTTGTGTCCTTAAGAGCATGGCTAATTTCTTGGTACACTGTTACTCTTCATATTTTGGAAGATACATTATGGCAAGCTCTGAAAAGAAAATTGAGGCCAACTAGTAAAACAGGCAAGTTCAAAAAGCATCAAAAGGACTTCATTAGGGAGAGAATGAAGGGCTGGAATTTGTGCATAACAGTCTGGCTGCATTCCTTTGTCAGTATTTTTATTGACTTTCTCTTCCAAAGACACAATGATGCTTCAAGCTGTTGTCTGAGCCTGGGTATACCTTGCTGACCTAATGAGCCAGAATGCACCACAGCTGTTCCTGGGGTCATGTGTGTGTGTGCACATGTTTGTACTGGAACAAAAGAGTTGTGATCATACTTCTCTCACTCTGAAGTGCAATTGTTTCCATGCCTTTTCAGTTTGGAGTAACAGCATTTCACACATTAGAAAGGCCATGATGTAATTTATTATCCCTGGCTCTGAAATAATTTATTGTTGTTTTGACATTTTGCCTTTTACTGTTTTATCTTTTCTCAGTCTAGGAATAGAGAACTTGGAGTCAGACTTTGATATTTGCAAGTTTGCTAGTAAAGATTGACTTAATGTGCATTCCAGTTCAAGTTAGACTGGTAGTGACTCTCTGTTGTGGTGATATATAGCTGAGGAGGACTCAGGACTTCTCTTTGTGGCAAGTCAGAATCTAGGACAAGGATTTTATATGTCCACCTTTGTCATAATAGTGAAATTCACTGTCTTACTCTAAGGTGGCTGCAAAAAAAAGATGATAAGGATTATTACAGACTCCAGTTAAATAGCATAAAATATGAATTATGCAATGATTATCACTTTTTCACTGAATAGTTCTCACTAAATCTAATAGGTGTCTGCTCAGCTAGTGTCACTCAGTCACCTTTAATTGCTTTAAGTTACTCAGTGAAAAGATGCATGAGTTATTGAAAAATTGTAGCTCACTATTGCCTTAATGTGTTTGCTTCAAATAGTTTATATCTTGCGTTCTAAAAGTGCTTTGGGACCTTAACATTTGCAGAATATAATAAAAATGCTATAGAGGGTGGCACTTGGAGCAAGGAGATGTGAGCAAGTAAAGGTTGTTACGCTGCTGGAAACTGGCCACCCAAGGAGATCTGGCAGAAAAAATAATGTATTAATAGCATTATTAATCTACTGAGTTTTACTGCCAGTAAAATGAGTAGAGAAAACAAGATCAAGGAGGAGACGTTATGAGGCAGCAACACAAATAATGCAACAAATTTACAGTTCTCAGGGCATGATATTTGTGGTTCCTGTTACCAAACTGGGAGAGCACACAGGGCCAGCAGCTGTGCCAAGTGTTCAGATACTGCAGCTCACAGTGGGATAAAGGGCAGAGCATTGTTTCAACTCAGTGTGTTTCTCCCATGTAGTAAATCCTCCATAATTATTTGGTACAACAATCCATAGGTTTATGGGGAGGGGTTTGAAAACTGAGTTCATGCAGTTCTGCTCTTGCTCTGCAGAGTTCTGACACTGAGGCACTATTACTGCCTGCCCAGCTTTCCAAACGTTAAAAGTTGTTTTCCTGATATTTTGGAGAGATATTTTTTTCTTTTCAGACAAACAGTTCCTGTAATTTCAGCCCATTGACTTTGTCATTCATGAAAAGTTTGGGTCACGGTTCAAATCATTTCTAAAAAAGCTGCTTCTTTCCAGTCCAACACCACTCAAAGCAATGCCACATCAGGCTCTGGAAACCTCCATGTCATTTTCTGCTTGTGCTCACAGTGATGCTTTGGCAAGAATGTACGTAATAAAAAATCCTGTCTGTGTGGAAAAAAAATATATGTTTTAAATAAACAGATGAGACCTATCAACAAAGTCACATGTAGTTAGAATTTCCTAGAAATATGAAAAGCAGAACAGAAAAAACAATATTTGGAAAAAGAGAATAAAAACAGATCAACAGGAAAATTAAGACTTAGTCCATTAGCTGTCGGAGAACCATCACTCACTGCTTGATTGCTCAGAAGCAGAGGAGGACACAGAGCTTTCCTCTGTCACTTCAACTTCTTTCCTCTTAGGAAAAATCTGTTGTTTAGTTTGAAAATTCACATCTGTTTTATACAAACTACATGAGTATTTTAAGCTTCAGCTATAAATGCTGTTAAGACATCATTTGCTGCTCACATGGTGGTTTATGATTGGGATCACGTACTCCCTTCTTGAATTGGGAAATTAAGCCAGAATTCCCTATCTTGATAATTATCTCTGAAATCAGTGACAAAGTGAGTCTCATCATCTGTGAACTGAGCTCTGGCAAGGGCTCCAGGCTGATGGTCACTCCCAGTCCCTACCTGAGCTCAGAAACAGGAGTAATGAACTGGGAATCCAAAGGTATCAGGGAGAGCTTTGGACTCCCTTCTTGAATTGGGAAATTAAGCCAGAATTCCCTATCTTGATAATTATCTCTGAAATCAGTGACAAAGTGAGTCTCATCATCTGTGAACTGAGCTCTGGCAAGGGCTCCAGGCTGATGGTCACTCCCAGTCCCTACCTGAGCTCAGAAACAGGAGTAATGAACTGGGAATCCAAAGGTATCAGGGAGAGCTTTGGCAGGTTTATTTACAAAGTGAGTCTCATCATCTGTGAACTGAGCTCTGGCAAGGGCTCCAGGCTGATGGTCACTCCCAGTCCCTACCTGAGCTCAGAAACAGGAGTAATGAACTGGGAATACAAAGGCATCAGGGAGAGCTTTGACATTACAGGTTTATTTTTTTAACTTGTCTGTTTGTAAGTAATTTGTTTGTTTTCAAAATCTTCCTACTTCCCTTTCCCCAAACTAACTTAAACCCAAGCAAGCATCCTGTTTAAAAGTAAATAAATAAACAAAAAATCTAGCTATGTAATCAAATCTCAAGTATGTTGCTTATGTAAGTGATCTGAACTAAGGCAGCATGAACAATCCAGAGTTTGGGTATTTTATTCCCTTAAGATATAGGGTTTGGGTTTAAAATGATCTTTTTTTGGTTTATTTGTTACAGACACCTCTGAAAGACAGTTCTGTACAGAGATATTTTCTAACCTTCCTCCAGCACTGCAGGCTCCTGTCTTTGGGGGGTGTATCTAGCCATTTGCTTTCTTCTCTTGCGATTTTTTCCAGAGAGAGTGCTCAGGCATTGGAATGTGCTGCCCAGGGAGGTGGTGGATTCACCATCCCTGGAGGTTTTCAAGCTGAGACTGGATGTGGCACTTGGTGCCACGGTCTGGTAACCACAGTAGGGTTGGACTGGATGATCTTGGAGGTCTTTTCCAACCTGATTGATTTTATGATTCTATAAAGCATGTCCAGGTTGCTTTACCATTCAGAAACTGAAGATACAGCAATATAAGAAACTGAACCAAACCTTTTAGGTTTAATCCTGATTGATATTTTCACAATGATTTAGGAAGTCACCATCCCTTTCTGGTAGGATCTAACAAGCTGGGAAGAACCATTCTTCAAGCCTCTCTATTTAGGTTTGAAGCCATTTGAGGCAAATTCTCCTCACCTTTTGTGTGAATACTGCCCTGGTGTCTGCATTTGGACTCCAAGTGCAACTGGAATGTAAAATAAGTAACAGTAAGTTCCTCTAGAAAGCTCCAGCTTTGATTCACAGCTGCCACTAAAGAGATGCTGACTATTCCCTGTCTGGAGGAACTTAAGTAAGCCAAAATCAGAGGACTAAAGCCAAAATCACAGGACTGAAGCTTATGCAAGTTACAGCTTTGAGAAAAAAAAAAAAAAGCTCTGTCTTGCATAAGCTTTGGTACTCTGATTCATTGATATTTTGAAAATGAATGTTTTGCTTGAGATGGATGTTTGGAGTTAAAATTCAGTGGTCTTACAGAATAAAAGTACTGTATTTGGGGCATTTGAAATGTGTGGTTGGTTTTATTTTCCTCTTCATTTTTGTATGCTGGCTGTATTTACATTTTATGCCCAGATGGTTTTCTTTAACCTCTTAGTATAACTTACATGTAACATCTTGCAAAAGCTTTGTTTTCTTGATTTATGCCTCTGTGTTTGAATAGTTTGAAAACTTTGTTAGGGCACCTAATGGGGAAACTGCTTCTTTAGCACTGTGGATGGCTGTTCTCTATCAACAGAAAAGTGGAAACTTGTGGTTTGTATGTGCATTGTTGGACAGTATTGTAGTCACGTCATGCTGGGGGTTTGTATTTCATCCTTTAAGAAGCCTAAAACCTTTATCTCTGATTGACAGAGTGTTCTCTCTTAGCATATTGATAGCTCTGAAATAAAGGATAAAGTGAGCAATTTATATTCTTCATAAGAGAACATATACTTCCCTTGTTATAAAATGTCATGGAAGATGCTAAGACCTACTAGCCCCTCAGTTCAGGAGGGACATTGAGGGGCTGGAACAGGTCCAGAGCAGAGCAACGAGGCTGGTGAAGGGACTGGAGCACAAGTGGCATGAGGAGAGGCTGAGGGAGCTGGGGGTGTTCAGCCTGGAGAAGAGGAGGCTCAGGGGAGACCTTAGCACCCTCTGCAACTCCCTGACAGGAGGTTGGAGTCAGGTGGGGGTTGGTCTCTTCTCCCAGGCAACCAGCAGCAGGACAAGAGGGCACAGACTCAAGCTCTGCCAGGGGAGGGTTAGGTTGGATATTAGGAAGAGATTTTTTCCAGAGAGAGTGCTCAGGCATTGGAATGTGCTGCCCAGGGAGGTGGTGGATTCCCCATCCCTGGAGGTTTTCAAGCTGAGACTGGATGTGGCACTTAGTGCCATGGTCTAGTGAACACGGTAGGGGTGGACCTGATGAACTTGGAGATCTTTTCCAACCTGGTTGGTTCTGTGATTCTATGATATGACAAAGATCAAACTTACAAGCTGGTATGTTCTATGATATGACAAAGATCAAACTTATAAGGTGGTATATGTGACATGAGCTATTCATGAAAGGAAAATGCAGCATCAGTTAGCACTAGAAATGCTCACTTAATAGATAAAAAAATCTGTAAATACTACTGGCTATAACCTGTAGTTACACTGTTTTACAGTATAAACAGTAGATAATTCTGTACATAGCATTATCTGAAAGGAAAGGTTGTACAGCAAAGAAGTATTTATAGAAAAGCTTAAATTTACTCTGAAACCTGATGTGCAGGTCAGACTATGTTGTAACAGATAATTTTGTTGTTTGAGTAAAAGTTCCTGCTTTGCAATGTCAGCCTGAAAATGTAGGGTGTATGGAAATCCATTGTGTGTTAAATTGAACTAGCAATAGAGTTATTCTCAAAACAGAGTGGCACAGGCTTCCTTCTTTCTGCGTCTGGGCTTTTGAGGTTGCTTAAAGGATGAAGTCTAATTGTGAATGAAATTATGCAGCTGGCAAAATTAATTGACTTCTTATTAGTTTTGACTGGGCCAGTTATAAAGTGATTTAGCTGCAACAACTAACAAGTGTTTCTGTTCCATTACTGAGCAAAATGAAGAAGCAATGCTCACCAACAGTGGAGTTCACACTTTCTCTCAAAATGTGCAGTGGCCAGAGCTCCATTTCAGACCCTTTTAGGGGAAAGAAGAGTAGAAAGCATCTCAATTTTCTATAATGCGAATGTAATAGAAATCAGGCAGAGTACAGCAAATTTACTGTAAATGTTCCATCTAAACTGGTGAAGTCTGAAGTTTAGTGTCCTCCCACAAGAAAAGAGACTTGGAGGTTTAGGATCACTTGGAGCCATTTACAGCTTTCTATATTACATTTTATTGTGGAGTTGTGTGTTTAATGCCGACTTGTGGTCTGTTTTAAGTTGTGCTCTACTCTGAAGCTTTTGTATCCCAAATGATGTTAATTCTCCCTGCATCACACAATTGTGATTTCTCACTTGGTGGAGGAAGGGAGGGTACCTGTGAGGACATTCCAGTTCTGTAAGTCTCCTCTCAGGAACACTGTTGGAAGGCTAACCCTGAGCCTTCCCAGAAGAATGTAGGATGAATTTAACTTTTCAGGGGGCAAAGATATTTAAAGCAATACTAGCTATGTAAAGAGCTTAGGGATAGTTAGCTAAATAGTTTTCTGTTGACTCAAGCACTCTTTTTCTTATTGTCACGCAGCATGGGATCAAGGGGGGTGGAAATATGCATGTGAGGACCGTGAAGAAATGGCTCTCTCTCTTTGTATATCTTAGTGGCTTTTTTAGACTTGGCCTTACTGCAACATAGTTACTGTTGCTACAGTCCAAATTGGAATCTTTCCATCAGAAATGCTATTTTGATCATTGACTTCTAAATGGTTCATATCTCATTGTTCTGAAATTTGTCACATCCAGAGCTTGGGAGGCAAAGTAAATCCCATTTAATTTTAGATTGGTTCTTTGCTATGCTGCAGACCAGATTTGGGTTTGTTTTGGCTCAAGATTTCTATCGATTTCTGAGTGCCTCCTTCCCCAGATAGGGAAGCTTGTTTGGCTTTTCTGCCTTCTATTTCCAGGCTACTAGCTCCATTATACCAGGACTGGAGCAGCCAGGTGAAAAGGTGCTGACCTGGATGACAGATGAAACCTTTTCCCCTGTCTTGCAGGTCACTCAGGGATAGGGATCAAGGAGTTCCCCCTTGGTCTGGCTTTTCCTCCTGTTCTTGTGATGGCTGTGCTTCCTCTCCTTTCCTAAACAAGCTCTCTTCCATGCCCATTTCTTCTCCTGTATAGGTGTGACTGATGCCAGCACAGCTTTGTTCTCTGGCTCAGTGCAGTGCCAGTTGCTTTGTCACCAGATCCAGAGACTTTCATGGGGCAGGTCCCAGCACATTGCAGGGATTTGTGTCTCTCTGAAATTGTCAGGGTGACTGGTGAAGTTCTAAAATATCAGAGGTGCCCACTCTCCCAGGTACTTGCCCATGCTATCCCACACACCCATAACTCATTACTCTCCAGCCTCAGGGCAGGTCTCTGGGTGATGCTCTTAAACAGTTGTTTAACCTTAAACAAGACCTGGAACACATTCAGCATCACGCTGGTTCTGAGCAACAGAACCGTGCTGGTTTCAACACCTCAAGGATATTCAAAATTCTCAAACGCCACTGGAATGAGCCTGGGGGGGAGGGCAGGTGTGGGAAGATGTCGTTCCATGGGGATGTCCTGCACTGGTTGGGTCCCAGGACAGGCTGGAGATGCAGTTGTTGCTGTTTCCCGCAGATGGCTCTCGCTGGTTGGGGATGTGGGCACCAGGTCAGACTCACGACAGACACTTCTACCGTGTCATGTGCAGCGTTACAAAGTACAGAGACCTGATACCTTAGCCCAGTTCCCACGGCATCAACAGCACCACAGGGAACACACACTGCAAGTGAAGTGTTGCATGATGCAACGTTAAGAGCAAACACACCAACTCGGAGAGCAAATAAATCCACACTGTGACCAGTGACTATTAAGTAGATCTAATGAATGCTTATAACAAATTTGTTCTAACATGTTCTTGTCAGATCTGGTGTTATCTCAGCCTGTCCTGCCCCATGTTGGGCGCCAAAAAGGGTCGTGGCTTGACCCCAGTCAGCAGTTAAATGCCACAAGCAGCTGCTTGTTCACTCCCATTTCCTCTGGGATGGGGAGAATTGGAAAGAAGATTAAGCCTGTGGGTTGAGATAAGAACAGGTTAATGATTGAAATAAAATAAAACATAACAACAACAACAATAAAAATGAAAAGGAAGGCAACAAAAAATAGATAAATAAAGCCCAAGGAAAACAAGTGATAGACAGTGCAACTGCTCAGCACCCACTGACCAATGCCCAGCCAGGCCCCAAGCAGCAATCAGCCACCTCCCCCCAGTTTAGATAGTGAACACGACGTTCTGTGGTGTTGAATATCCCTCTGGCCCTGGCTATGTTCCCTCCTGGCTGCTTGTGCACCTCTTCGTGGGCAGAGCATGGGAAACTGAAAAGTCCTTGAACTGGAGTAAGCACTGCACAGCCACACCTAACACATCAGTGTGTTACCAACATTATTCTCACACTAAATCCAAACCCACAGCACTGTACCAGCTACTAGTGACCTCAAAGCCTGAGGTCAGCTTTGGGCCTCTGATGACAAGAAAGACATTGAGGTGCTGGAGCAAGTCCAGAGAAGGGAATGGAGCTGGGGATGGGTCTAAAGGCTAAGTCCTATGAGGAGTGGCCGAGGGAGCTGGGGAGGCTCAGCCTGGAGAAAAGGAGGCTCAGGGAGAACCTTCTCACTCTCTGCAATTACCTGAAAGGAGGCTATAGCCAGGTGGGGGTTGGTCTCTTCTCCCAGGTAACAAGCAACAAGACAGGAGGAAATGGCCCCAAATGGCTCCAGGGAAGGTTTAGGTTGGATATTAGGGAAAAATTCTTCACCAAAAGCATTGTCAAGCATTGAAACAGGCTGCCTAGGGCAGTGGTGGAGTCATCACCCCTGGAAGTGTTCAAAAAGCATTTGGATATGGCACTTGAGGATTAGTGGTGAACATGGTGGTGATATTGGGTTGATGTTTGGACTTGATGATCTTAGAGGTCTTTTCCAGCCTTAATGACTCTACACATGTATTTTCAGAGCTATCTTAGAAATTCTCTCTTGATCATATTGTCCAGGAGGAAAGGATAAGTGGTGATTGCTCTGCTTCTCTTTTTTCTTTTTTTTTTTTTTTTTGTAGTGTCATTGTAATTAAACCAAGAATGGTGATTTTTAAAATTTTTTTGAGGAGCTCTTCTTACACAATGTGTTCTTGAATACGAAGTGGAACATCTGGTAGACAGCACCCAAAGGCAGTGCAATTCCATTCTCATAACTGATGCAGCTTGGATAAATCTTCATAATGCATTAGTCACTACTGTGTGAATTAAGGTGGAGAGAAATAATGGATGTAGGCATAGAAACAATGAATGTAGACATTGTGTCTGATGCTGTGAATGACAGGAATATCCAGGAGAAGAACTGCCTGATCACATTCTCTGGCAACCTCCTGTGTATAATTATCTTGTACAGTGAGTTGTTGTGTTCTAGCTTCATGTTACTATCCCAGAGGAGGGATTTAGAAGATGCAACTGCAGTGGAACATTCTCTGGCTGTATTTTGCTTCTTTTAATTTTAAATCTTACAGGACCTATTGTTCCCCCAAAGTATTTTACCAATTCCTTTCCTTCCTATAGGGAATTCTTCCTCTGAGCATTTGTAAGCAAATTCTTCACATCATAGGTTTCAGTCAAGCTTTTCTCCTGGTTCCCTTGGTCCGTTGTCACTGAATTTAAGCAGACCACATTGGTGTAATTGAGAGTAGAAGATGGGTTCCTTTAATCTTTCTGCATAAGTAATCTGTTTCTCCAATCAGTTTTGGGGTTTTTTTTTCCCTGCTTGGAATTTCTTCAAATTTGTCAACATCTTCAGGGTAAGGAGGTTCTTCCAGTTCTAATACCACCTGAATTCTTTTTGAAGCACAGAACATGTTTCCACAGGCATGTTATTAATTATGGATATTTCCCTAATTCCACTTCTCTGAATATTGTCCAACAGTTCACATCTGCCTATCCACATCTGGTACAAATAAAAAAAAGGTTTGGTGTTTTTCATATCAAACATGTAATAATGACCATTTTGCTTTTGTTCTTATCTTCAAATGGAAGTTGGTAAATCCTTTTTATATAATCTCTTAAACCTCATAATATTGCACAGGATGAGGCAGGTTTTTTTATGCTTTACTTAGCTATATTTACTTTCTTGCTTCTGGACAACTAGTGATTTGAGGTCTGAGACCTTTGTATCATTTCCCTTTTGAATATTTCCTCCATTTGGAGCTAACATAACCCATAACTAGGATCAACAAAGTTATGCAAAACTTCTTCATAAGAGGGATGAGTTGGAATAAAACCACTCGAGGGCTGCAGAGGCTGTGCTGATGTTTCATGCCTTCCATTTGCTCAATGCAAATGATTCTCAGTGAGCAATGGGAACATTAAGAGGCATTGTAGAGCTAATGGTCAAATTACTTTTTAAGAAGTGTAATTTTCCCTGTTCCTCCTTCCAGCAGAAACGAGTATGTGCTCAGAGCTATCTGAATTGCTAGCTGTGCCAATCTCATAATTGCATTCGTACATACAAGTTTGGAGATTTGAGATAACTATTATAGTCCTGGCTCAGCTTCCCAGTAAAGTATTCCTCTTCTCAGACTGTGGTTTCCTAACACAGGTAGGAACAACCCTGGCTCCCTTTCCCCCATTTAGTTGCTCACCTCAGGTGCTGCCAAAGCATGTTACGGAAATCAATTTTGTTCTTCTTTTTTGCATTAACCATTTTGATGCAGAGGGAGAAATTTCTGTAGTGGCTTCATCTTAGAGAGGAGAATGGACAACAGCAGCTCATCTGAATGACCCTGTCATACTCCCACCTGTGTATTTGAGGCAAAATGTTTTATTTGGGTATGTGCAATGAAATGAGAAGGATGTTTTCAAGCAAAAATTGAGTGTGATATGTATAATACAGAACGATAAATCATAGAAAGATGTTTAGATATGGACACTAATTATAGTGTAAAAAAAGTGGGGAGGGCTGTTGATGTGACCTGAATTTTGCCCCATGAATGCCTCTGTAATGTGTAAGAGGCTTTGCTTTGCAGAGGTTAAATGTAATTCAGAAAGTGTAATTGAAGCCTGACTCCATCAAGGCTTAGCTGTTTGTGCTGGTCCAGAATGACCCTGAGTGAGGCTGAACCTGAGTGGCAGTCAAAGTCAGCTGGCAGACAAGACCACAGCAGGTTATGAAACAGCTCCCAGGGCTCTCGTCCAACTGCTCCTTTGTTAATGGCATAAGAGTCTTTGAAAAGACTCAGAGCCTTAGATACCTGAACTAGCTCACTGAAACCCTTCCAGCCTTGCTGGATGAAGTACATGCTCCTCATGTTTACACCCAGTGTTGTACTCAGGATTGCCTGTTTTGTCAATCAGTGAATCAAAAACATGCCACAAATCCATGTGCACAAAACTTGTGAGGCTCCCAAAACTGAATTAAGGATTCAGTAATTGCCTGTATTAAAATCACCTGGTTCTGGTTTAGTTTCAAAGCACTAGTAATCATTAGGGACTAATAATGAGACATATAATGAGACTTATATAGTGAGGTTTTTAAAGCTGAAACAGTCTATACACCCATAGCACAAGAATCCTTTTTGACTACTTTGTAAAGCACCCACAAATTTGTTCCAGTGTATCCATCTCTTGCTTAACTGGCTCTTGTAACTCCTCCAAACTCAAGCATTGCATGAATACAGAACATATTTAGGCAGTTGTCATGAGTGGTCAATAGGTACTTTGACTTTAACTGTGAGAAAGCAAACCACTTTTATATATTTAAGTACTTAAGAGGATGGCTCATAACCAAACTGTGGTAACATTACAGCTCCCTGGAAGACACAACTTTTAAGTTATGTAATTCTACGTGACATTTATCCAGTTCCACCAGGACACTTTAAATGAGCTGTTAAAATCTCACAGTATTTTTAAGTCTAAAAAAAAAAATGCCTATTGACCTTTTCATGCATGTGACTCCTGTGGAATGCAGATGGTAAATGAAAAATACAGGCCAAAAGTCTTAATCCATGGCCATAATTCCACACAAATCCTTAAGGTAATATTAATGGTTTAACACAGCTACTTACCTAAATGAAAATTATTATATAAACACTGATGAATGGGAACAAATTTGGTTGAGCAAATAAAACCTAGGCAACATACAAACCCAGAAATCCATGTGTTGAGATATCCCTGTGTGTGTCAGTAGTGTATAGCATAGAAACATAGAATCAACCAGGTTGGAAAAGATCTCCAAGATCATCCAGTCCAACTCTACCGTGGTCACTAGACCATGGCACTAAGTGCCACATCCAGTCTCAGCTTGAAAACCTCCAGGGATGGTGAATCCACCACCTCCCTGGGCAGCACATTCCAATGCCTGAGCACTCTCTCTGGAAAAAATAGCTTCCTATATCCAACCTAACCCTCCCTTGGCAGAGCTTGAGTCTGTGCCCTCTTGTCCTGCTGCTGGTTGCCTGGGAGAAGAGACCAACCCCCACCTGACTCCAACCTCCTGTCAGGGAGTTGCAGAGGGTGCTAAGGTCTCCCCTGAGCCTCCTCTTCTCCAGGCTGAACACCCCCAGCTCCCTCAGCCTCTCCTCATGCCACTTGTGCTCCAGTCCCTTCACCAGCCTCGGTGCTCTTCTCTGGACCTGCTCCAGCCCCTCAATGTCCCTCCTGAGCTGAGGGGCCCAGAACTGAGCACAGGATTCAAGGTGTGGTATCACCAGGAGCAGAATCACCTCCCTGGCCCTGCTGACCACACTGGTCCTGCCCCAGGCCAGGATGTTATTGGCCTTCTTGGCCCCCTGAGCACAATGCTGGCTCATGCTCAGCTTCCTGTCAGATACAGCAGTACTAAATATTTTAGGCATTGTGTTTGGGGGCAAACAAGATTTTATGAGCAAAAATAGGGCTGGAAAGAAAGTCTGTTGCAGCCCTAAGTAATGTGATCCTGTATTGGGTGTGCATGGCAAGGGTTGGGTAGTGAGAGCTGCAGGGGTGGAAGCTTCCTCTATGGAGCCAATTCCAGTGGCTTCAAGATAGACTTATGTTCAAGTTATACCTTTATATTAGCTGGTGACCTCAGGGCTTGCTGTTGGTTCACACACCTCTCACCCACTGTTGTGTATGAGTTGGGGTTTGCCAGGCAGAGCTGTGAAGTATCAATAATTAATAAGATCTAACTTAAGAGTCTGAAACAATAACAAATAATGTGCTCACACCTAGAGAGGCAAAATCTGAAACATCCACTAATTTCCATTCTATCTGGGGAGATGTAGGTGTTGAATTTAGACCTTATCGGTGGTCAGCATTCCTCAGTAATTTGCTTTCTTTGCTGGAAGGAAGAAAAAATTGATGAGATGCATGTGCAAAGGAATCTCAGATTTGCTCATAGCAAAGCAATAATCCATCAGAACTGCTGCTGGCTTTGAAGGATAAAGAAACACAGATTTTTCTCTCTGTGCCTGGTGCCCTCATGTGGCTTTGATGTTCAGCTACTTGCAAGTGAATTAAATACATCACTGCATGGCTGATACTTTTGCTGTGTAAAAAGATAGAGAATAGTTTGCCTGTTTATCCTGGTGTGTTATTCTGTGTCTTCTGGAAAGCTGAAACACATTATTTGCTGTATGGATTTTGGTATGTGAACTCCTTGAGTTCTCTAACTTAAACCAAGACCATTTCTCACAGTCCTCACACATTGGCATACATAATTCAGACTTTACTCTGCCAAAGGTTGTTATGGCTAAGAAGATTTGTGCTGGAGTCACTGACTTCTTTAGTGATCCTGTTAAAATGTCACTATGGACCGACTGACACTTTTAAAGAACTAATATAAAGTTACATTTCTGTACTGTACAGGGAGTTAAATTATCAAGGATTACTTCTGTCAGGAAATGGAGTTTAAAATTTACTTTCTTAGCTAACTTAAACTTGCCCCATTTTTCTTCCAGCTACAGCTGCAATATGACAAAGACATTTCTATACTTCATGCTGTAAAATATACATAAGATAAATGTTTCTTTGCACAGCACTTCTGAGTCTGCCATTAGAATATTTCTAAATTATTGACCTAGAAATTCCACTTAAAATGCATCATTTAGCCACAAACACTATGCAAAAAACTGTATATAACATATTCATGACATGTATGTTATAGTAATAAACTCTTGCACAAGCAAGAGGTGAATATCATTGCTGTGGAGGCTCCTGGTGTGGTTTGGAGCAATAGTTTTCTTACATTGTGCTGTCTAAAGGTGTTTGTCAAAGCTTTTCTTTACAGCTGAATCAGAGAGACTTAATAGGTGTGGAAATTTCCCATTAGCTGTAAGAGACTCTACATTTGTAGGAGGCTTTGCAGAACATTGAAACATTTGAAATTTTACCTTGTCCCATTTTTGGATGGGATGGCACAGAATTGAAAATTCTGATTAAAAAGTGGGAAAAAAAGCCCCAACCACTTTCTTGTCATCCATCCTATTAGCAAAGCTGCACAGGAGGGTTGAAGATGAAAATATTGAGTGACTCCTTCAGAAAAAAATCTTTACATAGTTCAATATCATGGCAGTATTGATGGCAGCTCCTCCTCCTCTCTCTTTCCTCTTCTTTTCCTCTTTCTCTTACAAAGTTGTATTTGTTTACTTCTTTGAATTCACACTATCTGAATTCCTTGCAATATTCATTGAAACCTCTCCAGTTTGTCTTGATACTGAACAGAGCAAGATAAAGGGCTAAAGGTGAAGCTCTGTATTGCCAATCTCAGGTCTTGTCAAGTCTGTAAGATATCTGAATACCCAGGAATTGCATAGGACTTGGCACATGTTTTATCTGTGACCTCTTTTGCCACCTTTGTGCACACATAATTTATTTTTCTCAGCCAGTATGTACTAGATTTCTTTGTGTGTATGATCTCTCTAAACTTACCTGTGCATGACTAAAGTAAAAGCAATTCCAAATATCCCATATAGGTTAATCCATTAACCCAAGTGTGAGTCACAATGCAAGAACAGTCAAAGTTTAAGGATTGACTTTGACTCTGATGTAGAAGTGAAATGTTTCTAATGTTCATCAGTTTAATCAAGCAAGTGAATACCCTTGGTCAAGTTGAAATATCTAATTATTTATTCACATAGAAACCAGTAAATTTTAGGGTTTGTAGCACAAAACTTTTTGTTAAAAAAAAGAAAACAATCTATGCCATTTAGCTTGTTTACCCTCAAAAAAAGAGCATCATTGCAGGTAAAATTACATTAAAAATAAAATGTTCCAGGTGACATAGGTTGGAGCACAATGTGACAAATACAAGGAGAAAATCCTTGTCAGAAATTTTACCACAAGGAAATATCAACAGCTAACACCCATATTCTCCACCTAGAAATCAAGAATATTTGGGTAGGTCTTGGCATAAAAGGCACAAAACACAAAGCACAGCATGCCTGTGTCATTTCTCACAAAGAAGCATTGACATTTGTGCAACATGGAAAAAGATCAGCATTTTTCCAGACTCTTCCAACATCACAGATACTTAGGGGACAGATCTTCCCCTTGATGCCAGTGTGTCACTCCCAGGACAGAGGCAGTGACTACAAGAAAAGAGGAGGATATATAACATGTTCATACCCTGCCAGGGAATCTCAGCTTGTACATTGAGGGAGCTGCTGCTGTTGTAGTTAGGAGTAACCAAACACTCTGCAGCCTCAGAATAACACACCCACTGGCAGCCAGCACTTGTGGGAATTTTGGGAGACTGGCAAGAACATTATCAATGCTGGAAACTCCTCAGGAACACAGGGTTACCTCTTGCCTTTAAATGTGTGATTGCAGCTTCAGCTAAGCTTTGCTAAAAATGTTTGAGTCCTTGAAAGAAAGGGCTCTTCCAAAGGGAAGAGGGATGGCTTTGCTGATGTTAAGGTGTTTCAGAAATAGAGATCAAACATCCCTGGCATTTCCTTCAGTCCCCTCACACAAGCCCTGTGCCAGCAGCCTGTCTGCTAAATCTCTATAACCAGCCTGTCCTCATCATCACTGCTGGTGTCATCGTAGTCCACTCGGGTTTGTTTCCTCATCATCTCTAAACCTCTCTTCTTGTATGTCTTAGAAGGTGCTGCAGAGTAACTCCTGAACTCAGGGGATCTCAGAGTAATTGGAGCCTTTCTAAAGGTAGTAGTAGCTGTTCCATGTGGCCTCCCATAGTGCCTGGGCTGCAGGTGAGCTCCGTTCTTGTCTGCACTTCTGTGAAGGTCCAGGAGTTTGTGAGACAACTTTGCCTGCTCTGTGTATTCTCTGCTGGGTAACTTTGCCTTTGTGACTGACTCAGGAAGAGACTCTGATTTTGCTCCAAATAAACATGAGCATCCAGGCTGGGAACTGGGAGTTGAGTTTTCTTTGGGAGGTGAATATGTGTTTTCTTCAGCTGGAGATTTCTCCCTTCCTGAGGTCTGGACCACTGGCTCTGATGTACCAAACACTTGGCTCTCTGACTCTGCCTTCAATATGTTTTCCTGACTTGCTTCTAGATGTAAGGAAAGAGGCCCAGAAGGCTGTGGGTTTGTGCTGTCGAGTTGGTCACTTGTGCCTGTATTTGTAGAAGCAGCAGGACAAGACCCAAACGAAGGTGACACTGAGTGAGTCTGAGGGCTCAGCTGGGACTGCCCCAGCACTGAGTGCTGCAGCACCAGGGGCTGTGTCACCACACAGCAGATTGCCACATCCCTGCTGACTTGCTGCATGGCTGTGCTAACTGTGGAGGAAAAGGAGTGAGCTGTCACAGCTATTCCCAGAGGAGTTGGAATGTTCTGGAAAGAGAAGTTCGTTCTTGTGTGTTCCCTGATTTGCCCAGAAATGTCCTGTAGAAATTAAGAGAGGGGGAGAAAAAAGTTGCATTTCAAATGTTCAATCCAGAGCAATTCCATTCAATTGGTGTAAGTTTAATTGTTCTTTTAGAAAAATCAATTCTAACGTTAGTAAGTTTTCGTTATATTTTAACCCCCCAAAATACTTTTAACAAATTTTTACACGTTTTAAACAAAATCTGTGATACAAAGCTGTCTCCACTTGGACTATCAAACAGCTGAAAATAATTCAGGTTTCAATGAACAATCTATCTTTTTATTTTAATGAAAAGTAATACAGGAATTAAGGTACAATACCTACTTTTTTATCCATTTTGTCTTTTTGTTTAACATGGTTTAGGTTTTCAGTATGGGAAGATATTCCTGAGTTGTTCTTTCCTTCTTTTTTCCTTCTGCAAAGTGGTTTGTCTGAGGTGGAATAAGATGTGTCTTTTTGCTGGTGTAGGTAATTTTCTATTGGAAAGAGGGTGAAGAAACTTTGATTTTTATTCCCCCAGATGGCAGAACTTACTATGTTTGTCATCATATCAGTGCACCAACATCAATTAAATATTCAGAAGCCTTACCTTGCACCTTGGACTGAGGAGAATGGCACTTCTTATGCTTATTAAACTTAGAGGCTTGTGATGAATAGCCCTTTCTCAAAGCATCCAGTGCCCTGTTTGGAAAGCAGTGCCTCTTGCTTAGCCTGTTCATTTTCAGCTGAGCATATCCATGGATGTGCCTCCCTCTGTACCTGCAGTGCCAGTGACATTGAAAGGGTAAAAAATATGGGAGATGTAAAAGCAGCCAGAGCAGAATAATAGCACCTCATCAGGTACAGTTAAATCTAACTACAGTGAACATGTTAGTTTATGTTGACTCATAAAAATCAGGATTTTAGGCAAGAGATCTACAATTATTCTATTACCTTTTTTCCCCTCTGTAGGATTCAGTGAATCCTTGGTTTGCTAAGAGAAAAGGATTCAGGAATAACAGATCTTTCTCCCATATCTGGAATTTTAAAATTACATGCTTCACATGCAACTTGAATCACACAGGAATCACTTGAGGCTGCACAGTTGTTGGCTATTGTCCTTTACACTTCTTACGTGCCCCTTGTTTACCATCACTAATGAACAACGTTTTGGTTCTTTAGAAAACTCATGCTGAATAATTCATCTCTGCTTTGCTTTCCACTCTGGCTGAATCTCTCAGTAACTCTGAATGACTGAGACTAGAGTACATGGGAAGGTCCCATCTCTAAACTGCTAGACCCAGTCACCACACACAGAGCAAGATGTGCATGTAAAAGGACACACTTATTCTGGGGTTTGTGTATTAGAAAATCCCATTTTGTAATGACCAGTTGGGGCAGTTAGCTACTGAGATGCATGGCCTGAGATTTCAGGACCCTGTACTCGATTGAATCCCTGTACCTATAGCCAAATAAATTCTGAGACCAGCAGGAAAAAAACAAAGCAAGACACCACCCAAAAAACAAACCAGAAAAAAAGTCCTAGGAGAATGTCCCTGGGCTGGATGACATAGATCTGAGTCTTCTATTTCTGTTGTTATGATCCTGCAAAATTGCAGTGCTGTTTGCCAAACGAGACACAGTGATTAAGTTACTGACACTGATTTGTCCCCGAGGGAGTCATTCCATCTGATTTTGGTCATGAAATAGAATAAGAGGGATGTATGCACACAATATGTGTTTCTTATTGAAGCAATTCATCAGGCATTCTGCTGCCCCACACTCCTGAAAGATGAGAGGCTGAGTTGTCCACTGATACCAACTCCCATTAAACACAGGGAAGCTGTGCTGACTGGGACAATGTGTCTTTGAGAGTTCTGTGCTCAAATTCTTCCTGCTCTTTATTTAAACCTGATGATCCTTTGAACTACAGATGGTTTTGTTAGTTTCTGTTGAACTTGATATTTATTCTTCTGCATTCTCTTGTGAATACAAGTTCAGGATACAGATCTGCTGAGGACAGAAGGGCCTTGCACACTGCTCTCAGCTGGAACAGGGTTACAAACGGAAGGATTTTGGTTTCCTTCAAATAAAAGTTAACGCTGACAATTTTGACAGATAGGAATAGTTTCTAAAGCATACTGAGACTCCACTGATCAGTCATCATCTTTCTCTGGGATGTGTCTCTTTGGTTTAGTGAAGTCTGTTCCTGACAGTAAACCACATATTGGTATTGTTCAGAGTTTACCTCTGGGGAACTGCTGCAGTGTGAGAATAGAGAGTTATTTTTTTCCTCCAGTTTTGACAAGGTTGAATTTTGGGGATGACTTTTTTATTTTCTGAGGACATTTTGCACCTATTTCAGCAAAATTATGTCTGTCTCTAGGGAAGCTGAAAACCATATTCCTTACCATTTGGGGGTGACTTTAATCTTTTTCTGCTTGTGGCTCCTCTTGAGTTTATTTGTTGAGAGTTTTTCCTTTTTGCAAACTGCTGTTTTCTTCTTCTGCTCTGAAATATTTGTGAAAGCACCACCAGGAGCTGCTGAGCTGAACTGTTGAGAATATTGGAAAATATGAAATACATTACAATTGTGAATTACATTGACTAAGAGATTGGAAATCTATGCTCTTTATAAATAGCACTGAACAGCACAGCAGTTAAATAGCACAACTCCGGAATTTTCCTGGGTTTTTTTATTTGTTTTCTAATCACTTTGTCCATCTGCTATAATGAAATAAAGTTAAAACAACTCACTGCTTTTGCTTTTACAGTGTACAATTTTGGGCCCCTCAGCTCAGGAGGGACATTGAGGGGCTGGAGCAGGTCCAGAGCAGAGCAACGAGGCTGGTGAAGGGACTGGAGCACAAGTGGCATGAGGAGAGGCTGAGGGAGCTGGGGGTGTTCAGCCTGGAGAAGAGGAGGCTCAGGGGAGACCTTAGCACCCTCTGCAACTCCCTGACAGGAGGTTGGAGTCAGGTGGGGGTTGGTCTCTGCTCCCAGGCAACCAGCAGCAGGACAAGAGGGCACAGACTCAAGCTCTGCCAGGGGAGGGTTAGGTTGGATATTAGGAAGAGATTTTTTACAGAGAGAGTGCTCAGGCATTGGAATGTGCTGCCCAGGGAGGTGGTGGATTCACCATCCCTGGAGGTTTTCAAGCTGAGACTGGATGTGGCACTTCGTGCCATGGTCTAGTGACCACGGTAGGGTTGGACTGGATGATCTTGGAGATCATTTCCAACCAGGTTGATTCTATGATTCTATGATTCATATTCTTCTCCCTATATAAAACTTAAGCTTAGTCTTACAGAGCTGTTCTAGGATCTGTACAAATAGACTCATCCATCTTCACTTACCTAAGAAACAAAAGCTTTCAAGGCTTAAACACTTTACAAGGTACTAATGCAATTGGGTTTTGTTGATGTTTCAGTGTACCTAAATGATAAGGGATCTAATACAATGTCTGTCTTGGACTCCACATGTAACTAAGTCTTGGCATTCATGGTCTACTTAAGTCCTGCTCTAAGTCAAATATTATTTTAGAATGAAAACAGTGAAATACATGTGCTGTTACAGAGGAATATGAAATATACCCATGAGGAAAAGAAAACCAAGTCATAGAAAT
>NW_008663269.1:0-32333 GCF_000695815.1 Acanthisitta chloris | reverse complement strand
AAGTGAAAGAAACTTCAATATTCACACAAATGTCTTCTTCATGCAATAAATGAGCATGAGACTTATTTTTTTAAAACATAAACTGTAAATTCTGCATCAACAAGTGCCTGTAAGTGTCCATAAACATAGTTCTGACAATTATTTCATTTCTCTAATAAGGGGGGGGTGGGCTGTGAGCCAATAACACCCTGGAGAGAGAGCAAATAGGATTGTTAATATTACCTCCTGTATCTGTTGTCCTTTAGAAAAGGATGAAACCAGTGTTTTCAAACTCGTGTTTGCTAAGCCATATGCCACAGTCTTGCTGATGTTCTTCATCTTGAAAATAGAAATGTCATATTTTGACAGGGTGCACTGAGTGCTGGGATCCTTGTCACAGGAGTGCATGGAGGAGTAGGCAGAGTCTGCACTGCCCTTCTGCTCCGTGGGCAGGGGGAGGCTCCTGGTTAAGCAGCACCAGGTCAGTCGTGGCTCAGCACTGAGGGAAGGGAATGTGCTCTTCATGCCTGACACCATTAAACTGCCAGAGCAGCAGGTCTGATTATTGCAGGACAGCACTGGGAATTCTTTACAG
The DNA here is from genome assembly GCF_000695815.1 of Acanthisitta chloris. Taxonomy (NCBI): domain Eukaryota; kingdom Metazoa; phylum Chordata; class Aves; order Passeriformes; family Acanthisittidae; genus Acanthisitta; species Acanthisitta chloris. The sequence goes on along the minus strand of NW_008663269.1, from coordinate 31,759 downwards.
TGAGTGGTGAGAGTGTGGCAATAAAAAGTGCCAAAAGAACGGCAGAAATAAGTGGGGTTGTCTGGGGAGCTCTGAGAGTGCTGCACATCCTGCAGTGCTGGTGACACATCCTTAGGGATGCAGGGACTTCCCCCTCTGTCCCAGCCCATGACTGTGGGCTCTGCAGCCTTGCTAGAAGCTGATGTCCTTATCAAAGAGTCACCTCCTGAGCAAAGATGATGGAAAACCTTTCTCTCTTCTTTGATGTCAGCTGATATGAAAAAGCCACTTGTATACACAGAAGTGAAGCATATTTTCTTCTTTGGAGTCTGTGTCGAACAAGTAGTTATGCTCATCCACTTCTCTGCTGTTTGCCTTTGATAATTCAGTTTATTTTTGTTCTGTTTGTTTTTCCAGTCATCTCTTGCTGGCTCCTGCTGCCTGAAGTTTTGGTTATAACAGGTGTTATCTGATGTGGTTAAGATATTTGTTGTTTCTGATTTGAGTGTTGAACAAAATCCTGGAGTTTTCCAGTTTGTGTGTACATTCCACCGAAGTTCTCCTTTGCCAGCCTTTTGTCTCACTTCAAGTTTTAAAGGGGACCAAACCACATCACTTGAATGAGAACAGAGTGATCCAGTGCTGGAAGGGAAGGGAGGGTTGGTTAAGGTGTCTGTCACAGGTGTGCAAGGTGTGACCTGTTCAGATCTAAGCAAAAGTGACAAATTTGAGGCTCTCTTGCCCTTTGGCAATTTAAGAATATATTTTGGAGAAAAGGCATTTTGTTGTGGGACAGGAGTTAAATGTCCAGATTGCAGATGATGAGTTTCAGAAGACACATCCACAGCATTTTCATTGAAAAGTGGCACATTTGCTCCTGTTTTCTCAGAACATGTTTTGTCATCTCTATCTGTTGCACTTTGCAAGGCAAGAGAGTTGCAATCCCTTCCCCTTAATTCAGGCTCTGAAGGTTTTGAGGCACCTGCTGAGTGTGGAAGAAGGTGAATGTCACTATAATGAAGAGGTTTTGTGGGGAGTTTGATTGTTTTCATATAATCCACATTCTCAGGACCTCCAGTGGATTCATTAATTCCTGTGCTCAATTTTTGCTCCTCTGCTTCCCTGCAGAATTTCAGTGGAGCTGTGGAAAGACACTGAGTGCCAGAGCAATGAACTCTCTCAGCTTCACTTGCTGTGTTGGCTCCACTACCAGGAGTCGGGCAGGGCATTGAAATCAGGTTTTGTATCTTCTCCGCTTCGAATTTCAGCTTTTTTCTTTCTGATGGTAGACTCTGGGATTTCCCTGTGCTTTCTCTGCTGTTGCAATGGACCCATGGGGGTGTCACACCATGCTGGCCACTCTCCTTAGTCCTCTGATGGTTTCTGTAATGGTGTGAAGTGCTTATACAATCTAATTCCAATTTACTGGATTCTTTCCCAGGGCTTGGTTTCTCCCAGTTGCTACTCTGTACTGGCAAGCAATCATCATTCCTTCTGGTACTGCTCAGCTGACACTCAGGATTTTGAAGCCTGAGCTCACAACTGCTCGGAGCTAGCGATGTGCTGCTGCCAGCTGTGTGTTTGTCTGTGTCACTGCCACTGAGGTCTCGGGAAGTTTTGCTCATTACAGGCTGTGCACTGGTGTCTATGGACTGTGATGTCTCCATTAGGCAGGTCACACCGTCTGCAGTTTCCTCAGAGGACACATTCTGTGGAACATGCTTGCCATGAGTACAGGTTCCTGATTTACCAGTGTTTAAAGCTGCTGTCACAAGGGAGGGATGACTGTCACTTGCAGAGCTCCTGCCATCTCTTTCCTCAGTAATTTCAGTGCTGCTGCCTGACTCCTTTGAATCAGGAGTGAAGCTTGTAATATCTGTAATCTTATTCCCCCTTTGTTTCATTTTCTTGGCATTTTGACTGCTTTTCATTTTTTGGTAGATTTTCTTAAATGTTTCATCTCCATACATTTGCCATTTGTCTTGAGAGAACATCTTTAACTTCCTTTGATTGTGTTTCTTATTTTTAGCAGGGATTATTTCTCCAGCCCCAAGCTTTTTACTCCCTTGCAACTCCTCTGGTGGAGGAGGATGATCAACCACATTACTTAGAGGCAAATCATCCACTGCTGTTTGTCTGACTAGAGCTCTGTGATGGCTATTAGGAAAATTCACTGAATTTGCAGCAAGATTGTTGCTAGGCAGCAAACCAGCAGTGCCTGTATTTACAGACTGCTTAGTAAGAGAAAGTGGTTTAGAGCAACCTGGTTTGTCATGCACCATCCTTGCTCCCTCCATAAAGGGCAAGGAATTGCTCCGTGTAACAGGCACAGTGTCGATCGTGGTGGAGAACTGGGTGGGAACTGAATGGAAAAACATTGGCTTGCATTTCTCCAGGGGTGCAAAGGTAGATTTTGCTGAGCAAAGGGAAAGATTCTTTTTCCTATTTACATCACAAGTCCTGATATCAAAATGGAAAGAGTCTTTGTATGTATAAGGCATTGGCAGGTCAATGCTTCCCTGTTTAGAAAGGACAGTTTTTCGGGGCCTGACGTTGTCTAACTGGGTATCATCCACCACGCTCTTGTTGTGAGAAATAAGTTTGGAAATGTGTTCTTCCAGCCTCTTTTTCTCCAGCATCAAGGCTGTAGCCTTCTCAGCTGCCTCTGGCTTTGCAGTGCCTCCAGAGACACACCTTGGGCTGCTGAAGGCAGCCTCATTTTCCAGCTCTGTGCTGTGCTCAGAGAGGCTGTGCAAGGGGCTGCTCGATGCCAACTGCTGCTCTGTGCTGTCAGAGCGGGACAGGTACCCCGAGTCAGTGCTCTCACACTTCTTCAGCTTGCAGTCCAATGGCTTGTAATCCCACTGTTTCTCAGAAGAGGTTGCTTGCTGCCTTTGCAACTGGATGTGCTTGTTGGCAGTTGGAGCTCTTTGCTCCTGCATCTTCTTCCTCTGACAGGGACCATTTGGCAAAGCTCCTGGAGATGATAAGCTTTGAGGTTCTCTTTCAAGAACCCCCTGATTAACCTTTGAACTGAAGGACTGATTTGTTGTGTCTTGATTTTCTGAAGCAGCTGATGAAGTGCTTGTTGCTGAGAGTGAAAGCTCATGGTGTCTCTCGGTGTCTGTGGCAGCACTGGTCTCTGAACTCGGTTGTTTCAGCTCTATCCCCTTGTCTTCACTGGTGCTCCTCAGTAGTTTGCTGCCTTGGTGTGAGGTGGTGCTCTCTGTTGATCTCTCATTTTGCTCTGATGCACCACTGGTGTCAGAGTCTGAGGGCAGCCTGGTGTTGTTGACATGTGTTTGAGTCCTCCTGTGTTTATACAGGTTGCTCTGAGTTTTGAATGCAATCCCACAAGTGGTGCATGGAAAGGGTCTCTCCCCTGTGTGAGAGCGAATGTGCTTCTCAAGGACACTTGGCTTCAAACAATCTCGTCCACAGTGTTTGCAGATGTATTTCCCAGCTTTTTTTGATTTTCCTGGGCTTCCAAGACATGCATTTACACAAGAAGTCGGTGATGATAAAACTGGTAAAGTGCTGACTATGTTCAATGTTAGACTTTGCCCAAGTTGTTTGGGAAAAACTGACTGAGGCTGATCTGTGCCTTCTGGAGGAACGAGTGGGCTCAGGATGAGAGGGATGTTGGTGCTGTCGAGGTGTACACAGCTCCTGCTGGTCACTAAGTGCCCCTGTGGCTGAAAGCATCCTGCCTGGACAGGCTGGTACAGAGGGATGGTGAGGGCTTTGAGATACACAGGCTGGGACAGTGCCTGCTCCCGGGGAGGAACCACACTGCCTTGGCTGGGATCTGGAGAACCCTGTGAGGGCTGGAGAGAAGAGGCTGGAACAGGCTGATCTGCTGGTGCAGCTGTAAATCCAGACTGCTTCTGTGCCTCCATCCCAACAGCTGTCTGCCATGTGCTCATGGATCTGCGAGGGAGGGAAAACTAGACATGTAGGAATCCGCAGACAGCAAATAAAATAGACACTTTCCACTGCTGGATTGGGAAATTCAGCAATTAAGGCTGTCACAGATCTTAGATACAGGCATTATACAAACAATAATTCGTTCATTTTCCAATTCAGTTGATTAATCTTTCATTTCTTATCTAGGACTTAAAGTTCAGTACGGTGTAAAGAACACTGAACACTGCACATACAACTGCTCTTACAAGCTGCAATCAGTGCCCAAAGCATTAGAAATAAATCTGAGGTTCAAGATTTGCAAATGGAATTGCTCTAAGCACGCCAGAAATAATGCAACTTTAATCTTCTATTCCAATCTAATATTCCCATTAAATATTTGCTTTCTGGGTTTTAATTTAATGAAGAATTGTTAATAGAGAAAGACAGAACAGTTGAGGTTAGAGGAGACCTCAGGAGGTGTTAGTTCAAACACCTGCTCAAAGCAGAGTCAGCACTGAGGTCAGATGAGGTTGTCAAGGTGTTACCCACTCTGGTTGTGAAAACCTCTGAGGATAAACAGTGCTCAGCTTCTTTGGGCAACAGACACAGGACACTGAAAGTGGCTGAGTATTAGCTGTGTTTACCCAACCCAAGGGAGCTAAGGGCAAACACCTTGCAACAAGTGATGCAAAATGACAATGGGTGAACAACCTGAAACTGATGTCCTGTTTTACAAGTGAGACTGACATAAATATGTGCAAAGTGGAAAAGATGAGATCACAGGAAAATAGTGGGATAAATTAAAGCTGGATATTGTGTAGCCCAAATTAATTTTGTCTAATTAATGGGGATATTAGGGTATACCCCTTAATTTTAGATGCTTTCAGTGCCAGAGGAAAACATCTTCTAGATACAGTTTTTGGAAAAAAGTGAAGCTGTTCTTATGAAATCTCCCCAAATCCATGCAGGGTTGGCGCTGGTCTGGACTACTTATTTCAACAAAAAATTGTATTGTCTTCTTTTATTTCTTAGAAACAAAGAGAAAACTATCAAAATAAACAGGTTGAAAATTATCTTTGGAAGAACTGCTGTGGGCATCAGCATAACCCTTTGTAATTACAGTCTAAGTGAAATTCAGGTGTTTGTTTCATTCCTCAGCTATACTCACAGCTCACAGCCATGAATAATGGGCTGTTCTTGTGCAAATAGCCATAAAAACCCCATTTAGAATAACATAATCAGTGGCTAAATTTGAAATCTGCAATTTGCTGCTTTACTGCATAATCTGTAGTGGTGTTTCTGTAACTTCCTTGGATCATTTTAATAGGTAATCATTACTGGGAAACAGTAAAAGAATTACCTTAAGGTGTTGTTTGAAATTTGTGCTGGTTCCATCCCAGAAAATAACCTGTAAAATGTACTGATCTGTGCACAGCAAAATGTTAGATTTTGCTGTTTCTCCTTTCTCATGAATCCTATAACTCAAGCTCAGTTATCAAACAGTTTCTTGTCCACTTCAGAGATTTCTACAGGGAACTATCATTCAAGTGGCTTTTAAATACAGATAGTATTGATGGAATAATGTTACAAGTTTGTGGCTTGTTAAAGGAATTATTATCCATGTTCCTCAGTGTGGTTAACACTACAGGATTAAAGTGGATTTCTCAAATTTTCAAAGTGATGTTATTGACATTTCAAGTCCATTTAAGATGGTTCTTAAGTTACACAGTCACTTTTACACTTAACACAGCATGCAATGAAAACAGCAGCAAGTGATAAGAGCTGAGCCAATGATACTCATAAACTAAGCATGAAATAGTTTGTCCAAGGATATGAAAATAAAATAAAAAATAGTTAAGGGAAAAAAATATGCTGCAGGGACAAGACTCAAAGAAGAACAGTTTAGCCTAAATAGTGTGTAGCTAGAACATCTAACAAGGCCACATTAGCCAGAACAAGTCACAGTGTTATCCTCCCCTCCTTCCCCCAGAGAGAAGTGTGGAAATACATTTCCACATGTTTCATGTTTCCCCCATCAGCCTGGTCCAGTGTCACAAAGCATTTCTCTCTGGGTGTCCCCATGGGCATGCAGAGCTGCTGGGCCCAGCCAGGCCAGCCCAAGAGTCAGCAGGACTCACCACAGGCAGATGTTGGTCCTATGAATCCTGTGGTTCCAAAGTACCACAGACTCTGTGGTGTTCAACTTGTGCTGTTAAATTTCTGGGGTCTAAACCAGCCTGTAATTCTGGGAATCATTTCAGTGCTCTGTAAGGCTCCACAAAGAAAAGACCTGAGTGGAAAGGAAAGTTTTCACTAATGCTAAACTAATGGGGATGCACAATGTCATTGTGGCACTTAGTGCCATGGTCAAGTAACCATGGGAGGGTTGGACTCGATGATCTTGGAGGTCTCTTCCAACCTGGTTGATTCTTTGATTCTAAGAATACAAAAACACATTTCTACCAGCTCTGGTACTTTGCAAACAAACATACTTTCTTCCTAAGTGAAACTTGTATTCTACTGGGGTAAATATAATCAGACTTTTCACATCTGTTGTTTATATACAAAAAAAGAAGCTACTGTATTTCTTTGGACATTGACAAAAATAGCTCATCTCAAACCAATTCTGCCCCAAGGCTGATTCTGGGTAGTCCTTGCCTAAAGGAGAAAAACTTCCTTTGTGGATTATCCCCTGGGCCCTGTTACTGAGCATCTACCTGATGTTCTCAGCTCAGTTTGTAACTCCTGGCATTGAACTGCAGTATAACAACTTGATCCTAAATAGATAAGGAAATATTTCCTATAAACAAAACTAAAAGCAGGATTTGGCCATTCCAAAACTTTCTAAATTGGTTTCTTCAACTGGTCACTAAGATCCCATCTAAATACAGGTTTTTTGTTCCTAGTTTGAATTCTTCCTTCAGGTACACACCACAGATAGGTCTGTGGAACACTGAAAAGTCACAAATTAGAGCAGTTTCAGACAACAAATCATCCTAGCAGAAACTGTCTCATTCACTTCATTAGTATAAAGGACGTTTATAAGGGATGGTGGAAAAAAACCCTCATTTTACATTTAATATGTTTCTTTTTTAATAGAACTTTTGCTGAATTCCAAATACATCTTACAAAACTCGTTTAATTTTGTCAGCATCATTATAATAATCTTGCACTACAAAACCAAAAGATTTTTGTCTTGTGCATGGCAGATGTTAATGTTCTGTCAAGTGCCCATCAGTATTCATAAAATCAAGAAATAAACATGTAACCACTTATTTCCTGCACTGACATATCATTTTTTTGACACACCACTGAGAAGAGCATCACAGACTCTAAGTGCTCAATTGCTCAATCTCCTGCCCTGCTCTACAGGTATAACCTGGAGACATGGCAGATTTGTTTGTAACCCCACAGATGAAGATTTTCAGCATTCTGAACATAAGCAATATACTCAATTACACTCAAAGTCTTTTCCTTTTAAAAAGCTTTTGGTGATCTCTCCCTTAAATGTAACAGCAGAGAGCACAGAGAAGTAGAATCCTCTTTATAGATAAATAATTTTAGCTCACATACCTTGGACTGAGCCAGGAATTTCAGCAAAATAGTCTCATTTCTGGCAATACATGGTGTAAGCAGAGAGAAACAGGGACAAAGACTTGAAACAGATTAGAAGTAGGAAGTGGGGTTTGCCTTTTTTTTTTTTACATTGGTGTCACAGTAACAACCTTGAGAAAACAGGAAGAGTTGAAACAGAAGAAAAAGAAGTGGCTTTTCAATCTCTTTGTCTCCTTTATCTCTATTTACATAGGAACCTCTATTTGAAACCTGGAGGTTTTGTACACTATTCAGTTGCATCATTCAATGAAATACACTGACAGGTGGGGTTTTTTTTCTTTATGCTCCTAAAGGTAATTTGCTTGTAACTTTGCAGTAAAGGTCTCTCTGAAAATGTGTTGGAAAAGAAAACAATGATGGAGAGAAGCCACTTGCTCCATATGAAATGCTAAACTTATCCAGTGTGGGTGTTAGCCACCAGAGTCTTCTAAGGGTGTCCTGCAGGAGGGATAAAGCAGTAACCAGGTGGGAAAATGCTTCAGGAATGTTAAAAGCATTTGGGTCATGCTCAAAAAGAAAACCTCCCTAAAATTTGTGGAAAGCTGTAGGAAAAACAGAGTCAGAGACAGTCAAGAGCAGTGAAAAGATCATTTTAAAAGGTTAGGGTTTGTATGCAGGTTGAGTTAGTAAAGAGTCCTGAGGTGACACAGCCAGCAGTGCCCAGGGGTCCTGGGAGAGCACAGCTCTTGTTCAAGGTATGTGCTGGGATGTCTACACCCTCCACTGCTGTTAGACTAAGTGAATCCCAAACTGGAATGTGCATTCCCTATGATATTACACAATCAGCCTGTCTGGCCTGTGGGATTTCCTTGGGAACACCACATTTTGGAAGATTTTCACCACTGGGTAGTGGTGAAACTGTGATGATTGTCCAATATCTCCTCAGTGGGAGCTCTTTCTTTACTGATTCTGGTGATAGACTATTGCTGGAGGCCTCTGGGGATTTTCATCCCACACAGCTTTACTGATCTTGGAGAGTTTTGCCTGTTGTTTGCATCGCTTTCTGTTTGTCTCTGGAGCCCTGATTTAGTAGGCCTCTAATTTTGGAGGTGGAGAAATATTTCTGTCTCATTCTTCCTGTCTTTGTTGCCTATCATCCAGTTATTCAGGGGACAGAGAAGCTCTGAACAGGGCCTAGTATTGTCACTTAAAATCCTTCTGGTTCCTACCATACCCTGAAATGCTCCCAGTAATTGCTAATGGCACTGCAGATGCTTAAAATCAGTGAATCTAGAAAATACTTGACATTCTGAACTGCTTTCCAATGACTAATGCTTCTGCTCCACAGACTCAGTCTGGCCATATGGAGAAAACTACATGCAGCAAATAGTTTCAGATCTACTGGGAGATACTTTCCTAAAGCAATGCATTCTCACCTCTAAGTGAGATCTTCTGGAGGATTACTGCAAGCTGCAGTCAACAAACCAACGGGGAAAAAAGATGCACATCTTATAATAGAACACTGGCATGAATCAAATCATACAAACAGATGATTATGGGCATTTTACATAACCAGTCAAAATTAGTTTCTCTTCAGTCTGATCACATATTTGGAGCCTATTCTATTTTATTCCACTTTGAGACTGACTTTTATGAAGTTAAGGTGAACTTGCTTACAAGGGACACTTATTTTAAACAGGGCTAATAATTCCAGCAGTATACTGGAATTAGTAACAGATCAAAAACATAGATAAGCTTTTAAAATTCATTATTTCAACCACTCACATCAAATTCCCAGTGCTAAAACTGCAAACTTCTTATCCTGAGAGGCTTAAAGAAGCACAAATTAATTAAAGCAAGTTACAACTAAAGCAAGTGGCTGTGTGGGTATTTGCCACTATCACACAGGTTTCAGGACTTAGCAGAACCTTTTGAAACTTGATCTAAAACCTCTAAATCTTGAATAACTCCCTCTGGAATCAGACTGGCTTCACAGCATCCTGTGATTTTTCCTATTTATATGGATGGACAGGTTGCTGTAATGGCTAGAAGTAATTTGAACTGCACACATAGTACAGAGGACCAGTTTTACACTGCATTAGTTCTGCTTGAAAGGATTTTTCTTTTCTCTTGTTACTCAGTCTAATTTTTGTGTCACTTCCTAAACTGGAATCTCAATGCAAGATTACTTATAAACATTTCCCTTCAAAACAGCAACCTGCTCAGAGACACACAACTCACTTCAGCTGTCTCAATATACAGCAAAGTATTTATTTTAACTATGTGTAGTGATCATACTACTGTCAGGTACTGCACAGTGGGACTACACTGCACTCTCCATTCATGTCCTAATCAGGATTTGAGGAGCTAAACCCACAGCACCTTCTGGGTCCCAGGTATCTGTGGAAAAGGCTCCTCCCCAACAGTTTTAATTCCTCAAAGACACCTCCAGAGTTTTGTCAGAGGTGTGAGCAAGTGAAAGCAGCAATCGTCCTGTGCTAGTAAGGAAATTGGTTTGGAAGTTCCTCCATGCTTTAAAGAACTTTACAAACTTACAAGAAAGTCTCTTACAGGATTGTTAGCTATTAATTTTTCATACGAGGACAGTGATGCTGAGAACAGTACATAGGATCTGATTGTCAGACCTTTCATACGAGGACAGTGATGCTGAGAATAGTACATAGAATCTGATTGTCAGACACTGGGATTATCATTTCCAGTTGTTCATCCACCACTTGCAGCTGGCACAAGGTGCCAGTGCTTATGAACTCCCTTGACTGACTAGACAAAACTTCTGCTTAAATATTAGCATCATAAAGTATTAGTGAACCATAGGGTCTGAAATTAATTTTGTGCAGGTCCTTTACACACTCCTCCTTTGATGGAAACAAAATGTTTATGAGCGTAGCCCAATTCTGGCACTTTCTAGTTCTCAATTCAAACAAGCAAAATGGAACTGATACATTTCCTGATCAGCCCAGAAATGACTGTTAGTCTCGTTTTACTTGGAAACTATTCTGCCTTTGCTCTTTTCTCGGTTTGACTTCATACCTTGAAATGTCTCAGAACAGAAGTTCTGACTGCACCTTTTCTCTTGGTGGAAGGGATGTGTCTGATCTGTGTGTGCTGCCACTGTGTGCACACTGCTTGGACCTCCTGAGCAGAGCTCAGAGCCTCAGTCCCCTGCAGAATTAGGCTGAAAATGTGTAATTCCTAATCTTCTGAAACTTCAGTCTCTCAGTGGAACCATCTCCTGCTCATACTCTGGGAAATCTTGCTGCTCGGTGACAAGTCCCTGTTCCTGAAGTTTTGCCCTGCTCTGAGTGTTAGAAAAGTGCAAAGCAACTAGCCAACCTGCTGACTGAACTTTGAAATTCTTATCCCATACCCTGAGGATAAATATATTTGACACTATTTCCATGAAATATCAGCAAAATTGGTTTATTACTTCTGGAAATACCGTCCCAGAACACAGTATTCAAACCTTTTAAGAAGAATAGGATCTGTAATATCTTCCCATGGTTTTTAGAATAGCAACAACTGTTTTGCTCATTGTTATACAGTTTTCAATAAGTTTCATTCTCCTTTTCTTGAATACCCATAAATGCAAAGATTCAAAAGGCTTAGATCGGTAAGAACATTGTCACTTCAAATATATTTCAGTGTGTAAGGAAACATTGTATTGGCTTTTTGATCTCTTCACATAATTTATGCCAGAGAATATTTCTTATTCTCTCCTATACTTCTCACGCTGCAACTTTTCTCAGCTCCAGTCCTAAGAAATGCTTTCTAGTTGATTATATCTTTATTTTACATTTACACTACTTATTTCTAAAAAGAAACATACCTGACACATCTGTCGGTTTTGCAACACTGTTGGTGGCTTCACAATGAGGTAAAAATGGGATTTTCAATGCTTAAAAACCTCAAAGGATTTAGATTTTTTTTTTTGTTCTCATTGAATTTGCTCCTGTGCATTTCCCATGTTAGGAAAGAGTTAACAACCTCCAGCCAGCAGACTGCAATCAACAGGTTGCTCTAAGAGAAAAATAATAACCCTAATCCATCTTTTAAAGTTTAGCAGGTTGGACTAAATGCTGAAAAAACCACTGATTAAAGCCCTCTTAAAAGCAGAAGTGGGACCAGTACTGAAATGCTTTGTGTTTTAGGAAAAAAAAAAAAAAAAATCTTTCTCGTTGCTAAGTGAAAGAACCACATTAAAAAAAAAAAAATTATAACTTTCAATTTTCTGCCTTCCCGTCTCGAATCTCATTATCTCTGTGTCTATATAAAACGATAACAAAACACTTGCTAACCTTTAGGTGGCCAATTCACAGGCAGGTGGAGAGGTTCAGGTCCCTGGAATAGCGTTGAAACAAAAGAAGCATCATCCTGTTTTCTTTTTTCAGTGTCTTTCTCTTCTCTTTTTTTTTTTTTTTTTTTAAGCCTGTGCACACTGGAGGGTGGGTGGTGGGGTGTGTGCAGAGAGAGCAGGGGGTGCAGTCAGCCCACGCTGCTGGAGAAGAGTTTTAATGGCCGATGCTTGGTAATCTGGTTTTCCTGCTCCAGTGTCTGCACTACTGCAGCTCTGCGTGTGGGCGGAAAGCAATGACACGACTGGGTTTCAAACCATCACACTGAAGATTTGCAAACAGTTAAAAAAAAAAAAAAAACAAAATGCAAACCTTAGAAAAAAAAAAAAGGAGAAAAAAAAAAAAAAATAAAAAATCAAGATGCAAACCTTAGAAAAAAAAAAAAGGAGAAAAAAAAAAAAAAATAAAAAATCAAGATGCAAACCTTAGAAAAAAAAAAAAGGAGAAAAAAAAAAAAAAATAAAAAATCAAGATGCAAACCTTAGAAAAAAAAAAAAGGAGAAAAAAAAAAAAAAACAAAACCAACACACAACCCCATCAGGCACAGAGGAAAAATTATTACTTTTTTTTTTTTTTTGCTCCTTGTATCTTTTTCTAAGGTTTGCATCTTGATTTTTTATTTTTTTTTTTTGAAACTTAGCAGATGTAATCCAGATAAGTTGCTTCCTCAGCCTCTAAATTTGAAGGAAAAAAAAGGTAAATTAGGTGTTAGATTTTTTCAGGTTTTACATAGTGTGAATATTGTATTATGACTTTTGCTGCTATTTTTTTTTTTTATTAACCCACAAGAGCTTGTATTCCAGGAGGTTATCCAGGCGTCCACAGGAAAAAGTCTTCAGAGGACACTTCTATTTCTGCCTTTGGACATGTGAAATAGATGCTCAAATCTTGGTAGTACTGAGTAGCACAGAATGATAGACAGAGCAGCTACTCCACAACTGGCCAGGTAGGAAATCTGAGCCCAAGATTCCCTTGAATATTCCCTTGAATATTCCACAAAACACAGCCAAGAAAAAACAGGACATGCTGGCAACTCATTTGTGGTCAGCAGTCCAGCAATGCCTCAGCTTTACTGATCCAATTGGGCAGAAAACAGACTCAAATGTTTATTGTAATTACTGGAGACCAAGAGGAGTGAGACAAAGGAGCTGTTCTCTGTAATATCGTGGAGAAGAAGAGGAAAATGCTATTTAAGCTGATATCTAATTGCTGACACAGGAGATGGTGAATACAACCAGTTATGGACAAGGTGCTGTTGGGAGGGAGAGGTATAAGGTGTTTGTCAGACAAACAAGAACACTTCTCAAACATATTTCTTACCAGAAAGAGTTAAACAGAGGCAAAGAAGTTTTAGAAAGGAGCTTGAAAACTTCAAGAAACCTTTATGACTTGGCTGCTCCATGATAATAAGGGACTAACGCTTGTTAAATACAAATATTTGTGTATGTTGAGAGAAGATTCAGCTTGGGAATCATGTGCTTGGATAGAAGGTTTGTGCATCCTGCAGTGTAAGGGTTTAGGTGTCTGTTTTGTCAAATAGTCCAATGAGCCCCAAATCAATCAGGATTTCTCTTGCCTTTGTGCTGGCAACCAAAGCAGAGCAGCTGGATACCCAGGTGAAAGGGAGGAGATACAGTGATGCCCACACTGCTGTGTAGTGCATGGTACCCCTGGCAATCCTTTGCCTTTCTCCTGGCTGCAGGATGGAGCAGGAGAAAGCTCCCAGAGTGGAGGATCTAGAGCTGAACACCAAATCAGCACAACTCAGTGTGTGAGTAAAACCAGCCAGACTGGACTTTTGAGGACTTCAGCCTACTAATCCCAAACTTTAACAAAGACTCTGATAAAGGGAGTTAAGCAGTGAATCACCCAGCAGGGTCACTGGAAAGTGACCTTCAGTTCTGTATCTGTGGTTAAACTGTCAGAGATACTTCCAGTGACACAGCAGTGCAGCCTGGGGTTAGCCACAGGAAAAGCTTAAATTCTTCTTTCATGTATACACTAACAGCTGAGGGCAGCTCCAGGAAAATTTTGCTGGAGAAATGTCTGTGGCCTCAGCTGATACAGAAAAGTGAGTGTTTGAAGAGACAAGAAATCTGGCTCCCAGCAGGTTCCATTCATGCAGACCCAGTGCCATTGTACAACCTGATGTAGATTGCAAACTTAAAGTGCTTAAATCACTCCAGTCAAACTGGTAATTTTCCTGCCATTGTAAGTTTGTGTGTGTGTATAGAAGTCAAAAAAAAAAACACCACCACAACTTTTTTTATTATTTTATCTTTCTCTAAACTCTGAAGCTAATCTTTGAGCTCTGTCTGTTCAGTGAAGAGCCTCTTTGCCCAGTTAAACACTGCATTACTGATGAGCAGTATCAGCTGAGACTTCTATTATAATGCTTTTTTTAAACTTGAGCAGTATCAGCTGAGACTTCTATTAGAATGCTTTTTTTTAAACCATTAATTACTATTTTCTTAACCCAGTTGCAAAAGTGTAGTAACAAAACAAATAACCTGAAGTAGTAACTCTGACAGATATATATATTGCAAAAGTGTAGTAACAAAACAAATAGCCTGAAGCAGTAACTCTGACAGATATATATGTAGCTCATTTTTGACTCAATATGACAAGGACAACTATATATAGTGACTCTGTAGCACTTATATTTCCAGGTCACTGCAAGAGTCACCATTTCTGCCATGGTTTTGGCCACTTTGCTGCAGGTGAAGTAGCACCTGGAATGTCTAAAAGGACCTAATCCTCCTCTGAGGACTAATCCCAATCAAGGACCATTATGTAATATGGTTCTTGATTTCTTTTACAGACATGAACCCTGACTGTACAGAAATCATTGTTGCCTACATTACTTGAATTTGGCCAAAGGCACATTTCCACCACGATACTTAACATGGCTATTTTTTCCCCAAAGATCAGAGCTTTGTAAATTGACAGAATCTTTCAAGGCAGCTATTAAAAATCTGGAAAAAATCAAATATAAAAAAGTATTCAAAGCAGGAGGAATGAAACCATTCTAGTGAACTGGACATCCAACTACTGCCCTCACATCAATACTGTGTACCAACTGCTGAGATGCATCTGGCACTTCTGTCTTTGTTGAGCCAGCAAGAACCACCACCCAGAGAGAAGTGTAACCCTCACAAATTGGTCAGGCCATACCCAAACAAGAAAAAACTTAAGGACAAATATGTGCTTCGATAGCAAAAGGGAGAGACACAGCTCCATTAGAAGCAAACACAGGTCTACTTGCCAAAGAAAAGCAAGTTCAAGGAAAAAAACTACACCAGAAGGCAAAAGTAATGAATCCCATAGGGAAAGGCCTCGAGGGCTGCTGAGAAAATGCTAAGGCAGTCACAACACTGAAAAAGTTCAGCTGCTTCTACACAGCCTCAGTGCTATGCTAAGAATGGAATTTCTCTTTAAAGTGCTTGGGTTCTTCTCCCAGCTCAACAGCAGATGGTCTAGCCTCAAACCATCTTCCATTAAAATCCCACAGATCTTTTATCCAAATTTAGATTGAAAGTGTTTTCGGTAAGGCTCCAAATGCTGAGTCATCCTACAGGGTTGATTTGGGGATTTATTTGGTTTGAGTTCTGAGTATTAATCCACCCTAAGCAGGTATGGTGAAGGGCTGTTTTATGGATTAATCTACAAGGATATTCTACAGTCCAAGAAAAATCTCAGACATCAGAGAGAAAAAGCAGCTGTGTGAGTCCACCTTGGCTTCTAAAGTCCCAGATGATCAGGTGGGAATGAAGAGCTCCAATTCCTCCTCCTTGCTCAAATCATCCCTTTGCTGACAGTTAAGAGGTTAAAAAGTGCAGGATGTTATGGTGCCTCTTCTAGAAAACAGATGTTTTGCAGGAGGAATACGAAGGGTCTTTCCAGGTCTTAGGGATTGCTGGATTAATGAGCTGTAGTATTTTCAGGCATATCACATCATAAATATGAGTAATTGCAGTTATGACACACTTAGAAGCAATGCAGCTTTCAGAGCAGCAGTTGCTTCAGCTCGAAAAGGCAGCAAGGCTTGGTGGTTTGTAAGTGCACAGAGTATGGACATACTGATTTGTCCATCTGGTTCTTATTTGTCATAGAAAAACTGATAACTCAGAACTACTGATAGTAGTCAGAAATGTTCCAAAACCCACCAACTGCACTAACTTCAATGTGTTTTACAGAGAAGAAGAACAGAATTTGACAGGGTCATTGATCATCTGAACCAACTTTCAGATCAGTGTTGAAAGCAGTAAAAGGAAGCATCAGTAACTATAAATGCAGAAACACAACATTCCCTGACCCCAGACCAGCACTGGCCACCAGTGAACCCACAGCCCACACCATTCAGCCAACTCCACTGTCTTTATTTGTTATTTTCCCCATAAGGTTTTATGTACTTGTTTTTTCCCTCGACATGTTGTCAAGGAAACCCTAGATTTTTTGTAGCTTAGTATCCAGCTCTTTATTGCTATAGACACAAAGCAATTTAGGATTTTGAACCAATTGATACACTTTCCTTCCCACCATGAAGAGATGCTCTTAATACCATAAACTGGATAGAGTTAAAGGGAGACCTTTGGTTGAAAGCTCAGTTCTTCCAAAACGCCTAAGGGAAATTTGCCAATTAACTCCTTTGTTTATTAATTATCAATTATTTTACATATCAATATTCTGTTACGTTGTATGCCATGCACTGAAAAATAGCCCTGTAATCTTACTGCTGTCTTCTCATTTACCCCTGCCCCAATTTCCCACCTGTTCTATCATCTTTGAACAATGTTGAGTTGCCCTGACAAACAATATTTTTGGATTTTGTGAGAGCTGCCAACTACATTTCAAGTGATAATAGTTCAGTTACAGCTGCACACAGCTGGTATCCGTGTCACAATCTTATCTAACATTTGCACAGGTTTTCACTGGGAAAAGAGATACTTACATGCATTTGTGCACAGAATTTTTGATGCACTCCAGGGAACTGCCCTTCAACCCCTGAGTGTGCAATGGTGGTGTCCACTCTGCCCATGCTGAGCTTTGTGTGGAGCACACGAGTCACATCCACACTGCAAAGCACCAGCTCAGCCTCAGATTTGACACTCAGCATTTACCTCTCCTGCCTGGGAAGCTCTTTCAGCATGTTCTATCCAACACTCACCTGCTCCAGGCATGCCCTGGTTCCAGTTCTTAGCACAGGTTTTGTCATGCTGTTTCAATTCTTGCCCTCCCAGAGGTGATCAGTGAAACAATAGGATGCCTCGTGCATGGCTAACCTGAGGAAAAAGGCAGGAGTGGACATGTGGAAGAGCACTTCTAGTTTCCTGGCACAGGGAAGTGTATTACTGCACTGGACTTGTATTTCAGCTGTATGTCATGGTAAGAGGTCTCTCTGCCCCTCTCTCCTCTGGGTTTCACAGAGCTGAGCTTTTCTCTGTCGTCAAGGAAACACCAGGGGTTTTTTCCCCCCCCCTTGCTCATTAATGTCTGCATTTTTGTTTCCATAGCTACAAAGGAGCCTTAGTGTTTTAAAATAGCAGTAATTGGATTACCATGACTTTCTGTGATTTATTGACACCATTAACGGCTCTGATTTTCAAAAGCAGACACCGAAATTGTATCAGCACTTTTTCAGCTATTAACATGTGTTACCTCCTTGTCCTGAAACACTGGGTACATGCTAAGAAAAGTCTTCTGCATCCAGACACTCACTGCACCAGACTCAGGCTCCATACGTGGTGCTCTGAAAGTACTGAAAATTGGCTGCTTTTAGTTATATCAGCTTTAATTTCTCTTGCTGCCCTGCAAAGCAGTGCAGAGGTGCTGCTGTGAATCTGCTAGGTGCAACCCCAATATCTAAGATGTTACAGATCCTCTGGAAATTTGACCTCAGTAGAATAATCTGGGAGAATTTTTGCAGCCCAATATCTAAGTCAACTCAGGTTACAGGAACATGGAGAAAGCACAAAGAATTGAGGGCAGCAGCGTTGCAAACAACTGGTATTACTTAGCAGGGATAGAAGATGTTTTCTTGAGACAAAAAGTGACACTCCTAGACAGACT
This sequence comes from Acanthisitta chloris, assembly GCF_000695815.1. Taxonomy (NCBI): domain Eukaryota; kingdom Metazoa; phylum Chordata; class Aves; order Passeriformes; family Acanthisittidae; genus Acanthisitta; species Acanthisitta chloris. The sequence goes on along the minus strand of NW_008663269.1, from coordinate 13,877 downwards.
GAGCTGCATGTCTGTGACTGTATGCACACTCCTACCACATGGAAATTGTTCCTGTGCCATCTTCTAGCACTTCTGATTTACTTGTTACCATTTCCTTGCCTATTGGAAGTGCCTACAAAGTGCATATTCTCTACCCTTACCCTTTGTTTTCAGTATCTCCTGTCCCTCCTGCCCTCAGCATCAGCAGAACTCACAGAATGGAAGTCCCAGCAGTGGTGTCACCACTCTGGGTTTCTACATTCTGTTTGCTGAGTCCCAGCCAGGGCACACACCCCAATCCTACAGTGTAACTTGATCAAAATTAACCAATAGCTTGCAAAGTTGTAAGAGGAGGACAGACAGAATGACTAGACATCACCTATTTTTTAGGAGAACAAACTGAAGAGAGTCACCAGCCTAAAAGGTTTACAATCTAGGCATAAGAAAAAGGTGAGAACATGTGGCTAAATGCAGAGAAGGATGAACAAGGAAGTCTCTTTAAAGTATTAGTTCCTATTTTTCATAGTGGATTTCTGAGCATCCTTGAGGCTAAGACATTCTATTACCATAGAAACAGTCTCCTGTGTCTCTGTGGCCTGTGCTGTTATGGAAACAGTCAGCTCCACAGCTGTCCTCATGGTGTGTGTTTCAGTGGTTGTGTTTGTAAAGATCCATTGCTAAACTATCCTTTCAGGATTCATTTTAAAAAAATCTAAGTCTCTGAAATATTTAGCAACTTAAGAGACTCCTCAAGGCTGCTCTGAATTAAAAACACAGCAATGGAACAAAATGTATGTTAAAATAAACGTGTCCTTTCAATATCTACCAACCTTTCCAAATCTCTGGAACGAGCAAAGGTTGCTCTGTCCTCTCCAGCAATCATTGGTGAAACTACTTCAGGAAAGCAAGTTTGGAAGTCATGTGTTCTGAGCAAGGACTCCACACAGCCATCCTGTGTGCATGCATGGAAGTAAAATCCAAAATACAAGAAGGTACAGTGAGAAAAATGGGGCTTGGTTGTCTGAACTGGGAACTGTGGATTCTGAACTTCTAATCCAAGGTGAACCATTCTTTTGTCTCAGAAAAGCCATCTAAGAGATCTTGAAAAAAGATAATATGTGTGTTGGAAGCTCAACTCCCACTAACATTTTTCCTGGGAAATTGAGTCCTTAGCTGATCCTAAAGCTCTGAGAAAATCTCCTCAACATTTTCATATTTGTAACATCTGAGATACTACTACTTACTTATTTAGATACTACTACTTGCTTATTTCACTAGAGTTCTGTGGGAATGAGTAGTCTTTGTTTTCTTGAATAAACCCATCAAAGAATCTGGGCCACAATTATAAGATGTTATCTGAGTTAGTGGTCAGAGGTAAATAGCTTCTTGCCTAATTGCATCAATTCTATTTAGTTACTGCAACTTCAGACTGTAAATTTACACTTTTTATCTTTACCTTTTAAAATCAAAATCATCCATACCAAGAAGGTCCTTTCCAACCCAAACCATTCTAAGAAGCTTATGTCCTACCTCTTTATTCCTACATGAAATACTAGTTATTGTGGCTTGTAAAGGGAACATTTCCCCACACTGAATATCTGATTATCTCTGACTACAGAGAAGCATTTTAACATGTATAAAGAAAACTTCCAAACCTAAGGAATTCGTGGGTATAATTCAAGTACCTCCACTGAGCTTCAGGGATGCAGGAAAACAAAAGGTACCCACAAACATGTCAGTTTTGAAAACAAACTCTTTTCTCCTCATGAGGAAGATGCATCTTTTATATGGAGGGATGTTTTTATGTCCTTGACTTTGACTCTTAAGACCTTTTTTCTTTCCTAAACCAAACTACATGTTCTTGAATTTGGCTAAAAGAACATTAAAAATGATCCAATCTCCACCCTCAAAAATGGTTTGCCAGGTTGAACTCGTGCTGGTCTGGGCACGGAGGGAACTGCCTGCAGTTTTCCTCCACTGGAGGAAAACTTGACATTCCACTTTTGGGGTATGTAATGGGACAATTAAGATGTCAACACAGAGAAATATTTTTTTCCTTTGAAATATTTACAGCCTATCTATTTGGGGTATGTAATGGGACAATTAAGACGTCAACACAGAGAATTTTATTTTTTTTCCTTTGAAATATTTACAGCCTATCTAATATTGGTAAATAAATGTGCCAAAACCCTGGAAAATGTTTAAATAGGCAAGTGAAAAGTAAATGTTTAAATGATGAAGTGAAAAGGAACATTAGCTGTTTCCAGGACAAGCAATTCCCTGGCACCTCACGTTTTTACCTTGGAAAATCAATGCAGAAAAAAAAAGTACTGAAAAATGTATCATTTTATGAACATTGTCTTTAATAGTTAAGATTCTGTTTGAGATATGTGTCATAATTGCCAAAGAGAGGAGTTTCTTCTCCAGATTGTTACCTGTGAAGATTCCATCTTTGCAGGGATGATATTCCCTGTTGGCTCAGTAAGTAGCTCTGTGAACTGTCACAGCTCTCAGTGCTTTCTCCTATCATTTCTGAAAAGGCAGATTAAATTGATGTGCTCAATTTAACTAACTGAGCTGACAGGTATAATCCCATTTTGCTCATCTTCCAAAAATTCTGAGTGTTTCAGTGAGGATAGCAGTTGTTCTCTTCATTTATAGCCATGGTTTTCAGAAAATAATCTCTTTTTTTTTCCCCTCGAGTATTTCAGTTTTGGAATGCATGCCCATACTGACTAGATTCTCCAAGAGGCAACAAAAAAATACAGTAATTAAAAAACAGATGTCACACCATACTCTCAATATAGGCTTTAAAAAAAGCCCACAAACAGATGAGGTAGGAATTACTTTTGGAAGCAAATTTTTTCTAAGTGAGCACAGAAGAGATTCAACACCTGAGGCCTATGGCCTAATTTTGCAGACTTTTTTTTTCATGGTTTTGGTCCATGGAGCTGGTGAAGCCTCACCTTGAATTCTGTGCTCAATTTTGGGCCCCTCAGCTCAGGAGGGACATTGAGGGGCTGGAGCAGGTCCAGAGCAGAGCAACGAGGCTGGGGAAGGGACTGGAGCACAAGTGCCATGAGGAGAGGCTGAGGGAGCTGGGGGTGTTCAGCCTGGAGAAGAGGAGGCTCAGGGGAGACCTTAGCACCCTCTGCAACTCCCTGACAGGAGGTTGGAGTCAGGTGGGGGTTGGTCTCTTCTCCCAGGCAATCAGCAGCAGGACAAGAGGGTACAGACTCAAGCTCTGCCAGGGGAGGGTTAGGTTGGATATTAGGAAGAGATTTTTTTGTGGTGAGAGTGATCAGACATTGGAATGTGCTGCCCAGGGAGGTGGTGGATTCACCATCCCTGGAGGTTTTCAAGCTGAGACTGGATGTGGCACTTCGTGCCATGGTCTAGTGACCACGGTAGGGTTGGACTTGATGATCTTGGAGGTCTCTTCCAACCTTGCTGATTCTATGATTCTGTGATCCTCAATTATTTCAATAAGCAGTTGGATAACTCCCGAACTACAAAGACTATTTGCCATCACTTCTCTAAAGAAGGATCTTTCTTACAGGTAGATGTAGTTAACTTCTGTTTAAATCTGTGCAGATCCCCTGTAGGAGTGTTCAGATGACTTTGAAAGTACTCCTAATTTTATCAGCCTGGATGAAGATAAATATGACACCCTGAAACACACGTTTATAAAAAGAACAAACATTGATTTTGGAGTAACTGCATCAAATAAGTTTTTGTTGCTTCTGATGCTGAGTTGTCTCCAAGTTCTGTGTTTAGTGAAGCTTTGTGGAGGCTTTTTATTAATATCATAGTTTTACTTAGAACTCCTTTGCCTGCTGCTCTCCTTGCTCGTGGATCTGGCAGCAGCAGTTCCTGTCATAGTTTTACTTAGAACTCCTTTGCCTCTGCTCTCCTTGCTCATGGATCTGGCAGCAGCAGTTCCTGCGTGAGTCCATCTGCTCCAGGAGTGTTCAGCTGGTCACACTGTATTTGTTTTTTTCTGTTCCTATGCTACTCATACCACTGTACATTTGGGAGCCTCTGACTTAGGAGACACATAGAATGCATATCTTGTGTATATATTTTGTAAAAAAGCCACTCTAGCTTCTATGTTATTTTTTATAGACCTTGCTTTCTAATAATTGCTGCTTTACAGTGTTTTATCTACATCAGAGCTGCTGTATGCTCATAATTTGTCACCAGTAGAAAGTGTATATAAAAACTCTTATTTCTGAGCATGAAAACCATACATTGACACTAAGAAAGTCAAACTCCAATTTTGCCATCTCATTCATCATGAACCTGCTTGATATCCTATTGACTTAGTGCAGTAGAGATGATATAGATATTATTTACTTCTGCAGCAACTTGGAAGTGGTTCTTAAATGACTCAATTGAGAGACAAAATAAATTGAGGTAGCTAGTAAGAAAGTGCTTTATTGTACACTGTGCAAGAACTGGATATGAAAAATGACATTTTAAATGGTTGTTTGTGACAAGACTAGTCATTGTTAAAACCACTTTTTGCAAATATTTATTCCTTTTAAAAATGTTTAAAACTTCAGTTTGTGGCTGTTAACATTTTGGACTGTATAGACATGTAACAGAGAATGTAAATACATCCTCAGGAGATGGATGGCATTAATCCAAGTTGGCTTAATCATACTGTGATAAGTTTGGTGCTTTGAATTTAGCCCTTCTTTTTTCATTTATACATGTGGCTTATTCCTTTAACTATTGCTGAAAGACTAAGTTGTAGATGGGTTAATATCCAGCTCAGTTTCAGCATGGCATCAAGCATAGGCAGTACGATGATGGAAAAGCCTTTCTCTCCCAAAGGGCTCTCTATTTAATCATTACTAATGAAGCTGCAGAAATTAACAATCATGGGGGTGGGGGAAGGCCTAGAAGAGTCCACATTTCCATGCCTAAATTCCATATCTAAGAAGTGCTGTGTGCACTGAACACTCTCCATCCTCAGAACAGAGTGAGATGTAAGAGTATGGAGAAAGTTGTGTGACTTCACAGGTGTCTCTGCCTGCACAAGGAGGAGTCAAGGCTGGAATGACCTTAACTTGGTGTTTTTCACCAGTGTAATGCATCAAGGACTGTTCTGTAAATGGATTTTTAACAGCTCGTATGTTCCTGTAATATTTACTAAATCCTTAGAGCCTCTTTAAGTTGTCGCATAAATATTACTCACATTTTCTCATCCTGTATGAACCAGGTTTGTACAGGTCTGTTAAATGCATTTGGCTTTGGATCAGGACAGTTCTAGAGAATGCAGTGGAGATCTTTTGAAGGACTTCCAAGATTATAAGTATTCCTTTCACTGTCCTTATGTGCTGTAAGACTTCACAGTTAAGTACATGAAACCACTCGTGGCCTGTAGTGTCAGGCAGTGGTTGCAGGACAGTGCAGATTCAGGCAGTTTATCAAGCTCTAACACTTAGTTTGGATCACACCATCTCATTTCCTTTGATTTTGATCTTTTCAAAAGGGAAATCTATTATTTTTGCAGTCATGAAGATTTTATGGAGTCTGCTTATTAGTTTCAAATGTTTATTAGGAAATACCATAGAAGAAAATACTTCTGTCCCAACTGTACATGAAGAGTATCCTATTACTTTATTTGCCTACATCTTTGCCTTGTTTCCACCTTAAATTCTGCTATTTGATTAGTATTTTTGTTTGTTTTTTTTTTTCTTTTATAGTTTGTCCCTTATGTTGGATGAAATAAACTCATGAAAACCCCTCAGAAGGCTGCTTGGAAAAGAGATGTATTTTAGGTGAAGCTCCAAACAGGAAACCACCACTGGTCAGGTAAGATGTCAAAACTTCTAAACTGTTGGAGTGCCTTATCTCTAGAAGGACAAGGATCATTTTCAGGTGCATTTTTTGACTTTCAGATTTGCTGTTTCTCTGTGGATTCTCCCTCCTGTCCAAACACCAGCATTTCTCAGCTTGGCATTGGGAATTATTGCTGTCAAGCCAAACTGAGAAGGTTGGGACTGATCCTTAAGTTGCTGTTACTACCAAAACCCCAAGGACTGTGGTGCCAGAGATGAGGTCTTGTGCTCCCCATTGCTGAGAATTGGATCCTCCCAAAGAGGTGGCAAAAAGAGCCTTAAATCCAGGATCTACCTGTTCTCTGGCCCACAAAACTTTGAACAGAAGTGATTTCATGACTTGCCTTCACCAAAGCTCTGTGGTCAGTCGCTGACAGATGTAAGCCAGAGGTGCCTCAAGACTGTTTGGTTTATGATTGATCTGATAATTGTCTTGGTGACAGTTAAAATGTCAGCACTGATGACTAAGTGGCCACTTCCACGCAATACTTTGTGTATGAAGAATCCTCAGGTTTTATTTCTGGGCTGTGGTTTCTTTAAACTATGCCCAAAAAAAGCTGATCAAGTACAAGAAACAAAAGGCTTGATATAAATTTTGGACACAGGAGCAAGGTTGGAAGATCATGAGTTATGTTTGTGATTTAACATGTAATTGTGGCCACAACCTGTCTCCTCTGGGTCTTCAGGTTGTGCCTTGAAAGTTGCATTCAAGCAACGTTTGAGAGCATGGTGTGTTTTTATCAGAACTCTTACCATCTTTAGAATTACACAAGGCTCAGATTAGGAGAGAAGGACGATTATTTCCAAACAAACCAAAATCATCAGCATTTTCAAAGTACTTGAAAATTTGTGGTTTTGTCTTTAATTGTGCTGTTACTGTGCTTGCTCATGAGTTGTGGGTGATAACATGTGATTATCATCTGCCTACTTGATCACATGCACATTTGTGATGCTTGCAAGGAAAAAAAAATTCTCTGGCTGGTAACTGTCATATTCTGCAGAGTTGAAAAGAATGTTTCCCAGACAACAGAACAGTCATATTGCATCCACTGGTACCTGCACTCCAGTCAAACACCTGGTGGCAGCTGCTGCTCCCACTAATGACACAGACAAGGTGGAACTGTTTGTATAGCCCTAATCAAACTGCTGAACTATGGAAGGCAAGGAAATTGCTCAATTTAAAAACTAAAAAGTGGAAATTCATGGTTCTAACTAGTCAACAGGTTGCCCAGGGATGTGATGGTGTTCAAGGCCAGGCTGGATGAGCCTTGAGCAACCTGATCTAGTGAGGAGATGTCCCTGCCCAGGGCAGGGGGCTGGGACTAGATGATCTGTAAGGTCCATTCCAACCCTTAAATTCTATTGATTCCATGATTCAAACAGCACATGCCTCAGTACAAATCCTGAGTCAGTTTTAAATTGAAACCAGACCATTCACAAGCCAAAAGGCCATTTAAAGGCTTTATATTGCCTGTTTAACTCCTCTGCTGCCAAACATAAATCCGAGAGCAGCTCTATACTATGGTCAGTCATTTCACTATGGCAATTTGAGCACATTCAGACAAAGCAGCTCAGAGAGCAGGTGAGGGAGTGAGGGCTAGAAGCAGCCAAGCAGTGAGCTGTCCAGCTGGGTGTGATCCTGTGTGCACTGGGTTTACAGTCTGGATGGTGTCAGCTGGAGGGGAAAGCTGATAAGGGAAATAATTATTTGCATTCAAATTATATAAACAGTCCCAGAGCCTGGTTAGTGTAGGCAGTGTTAGACAGGGTGTTTCCCAACTGCAGTACATGTATCACATGCTGGGTAAGGAAGGTATGTGAGGCCACAGCACTCTGAAGGTGAGGCAGCTCTGAGCCTTTTGGCACATTTTATGGCAGGAGAATAAAATAAAAGGGAGCTGAAAATGAAATGTTTGTCCCAGGGCTAGTGCCAGATCATTCTATTTAAAATGCACATTTTTAATGTACCCTAACTTAAACCCTGTGTTCTGAGGCAAAGATAATGTCTGGGTTTGAATTTATTTGGGGGGTAAGGGCAGGATATTGGTGCTGTTTGGGTTTGGTTTTTTTAAGGTGTGGGGGTTATTTGATTTTTTTTTTTTAAGGTGTGGGGGTTATTTGGGCAAGGGAGACAGATTAAATGCCAGGCAACAAAATCTCAGCCTCTCCCTGATGTTTTAGTTTCAATTAGCTAATTCTCAGTGTGCTGTAGCAGCAGTGCAGCAGCAGCAGCAATCAGCAGATCACATCCCGTGCTACCATTTCACATCAGGGGGCCACACTTTCCTGAAGATTTTATCCACAATTTTTCATTTTTTAACTTGTCAAGAATGACTTCAAGTGTTAGTAAACGAATTTGCTGCTCCAGAGCAACAGCAGTAGCAGCTCAAGAACAGGAGTAACTGCCCTCACCTGTCCCAGGCAGCTCCAGCAGCTTGTGCAGAAGCTGAAAATCAGCTGCACAGTGTGGTTTGATAGTACAGCTCCCCTGGTTGAGGCAGGTAGCTGTAAAAATCAGCTGCACAGTGTGGTTTGATAGTGCAGCTCCCCTGGTTGAGGCAAGTAGCTGTAAGATACTGTACAGCTCAGTGCTCTTAAGTGCTGTTTGCTGCATTCCAGTCCTTTCCCTCTGCCCTGGGTCAAATGATGAGAACAGGTCTCAGAGACAAGGAATTTGGGACTATATCAGTTAAGAAGAAGGAAGGTGGAAGGCTCTGGAGTGGCAAGACAGTTTGCTGGAGCAGTGGGAGCAGCTGTTAGAGGAATCAACATCAGCAGTGGAACTGCTAATGCCATGCAAAGGAGATATAAAACTGGCAAAGAATGTTGATTCTCTCAGTAAAAACACATTTTCAGTATTGAAGATTAAATATTTTTATTCCATCTATGTTCCTCTGAAGAGACAGAGAGATGCAGTGAAGCCTATGAGTGCTAATCCATGGTGCAGTGTGAGCTCCTTTTTGACCTAGCAAATGTTTCATCCTGTAAACTCATTTGCACTTAACAGTGTTTCTCCAGAATGTGCTGTTTTGTGCAGTGGTGGCACTTCCCTTTGGATCCTCATCAGAAATCTGGAAGGATCAAAATTACTTGAACAAAACTCCTATTAAAGTCTGAGCAAAGCTAGAGGAGCTGGTACCTTCCTACTCTGAGGTATTGCTGTGCTTTCTTTCTGAGAAGAAGTGTATTTGTTTATTAAAAGTACCATTTGATGTGAACTTTTCATCCAGAGATGTATTACGACTTGTAAGGCATTAAAGAGCTGATTCTGGAAGCACTGAAAAGGAGCTTTTCTATCCAACAAAGCTGTTTTAAGAAGTACATTCAGGAAAATACAGCCAAGCACGAACAGCCTCAGATCCCGAATCGACAGCTGATGACAGAGTGTTTATAGATGGGGCAGCCACTAAGAAGTGGTACAAGGGAAGTCATTGAAGAAGTATGTCTGGAAAAGAAAACATTGACAATGTCACTTTTCTGCCAGTACAACAGCCAGACTGACAAAGGGAGTGGGAACTTGTTTTTCCAGCTCAAGGAAAGAGCGAGACCTTTGAAGGGTTTCCATGAATATCTGCCTGTGAGCACGAGTGCACATAAAACTTGGACTGCAGATGAAAGAAGTGGTGCTGCAGTGTGGCTATATTTCAGAGTATGGCATGGAAAAACATACACACAAAATACAATTTTTTAAGTGTAAACACCTCAGCAGTAATGTGAAAACTGTTGTCTTGCAGGGGAAGCAACCAGAGCCCTTATCCTGCCTATAGCAAGGAAGTGCAGCAGGTGAGTACAAAACGTTTCCCACTTCCTCTTCTCTGCAATCTTTCCTCTGTAGAATCATAGTATCTTCAAGGTTGGAAAAGACCTTTAAGATCAAGCCCAACTGAGGCATTTAGCTCTGGAGACTCATTGTGAATGGCACTTCTGACTTGCATTCATTTCACTTAGCAGTGCAGCCTGAATCACTGCCATTGCCACCAAACCCTTTCCAGGTTAGACTTCAGTGACATATTTCTCTGCAGAGTGGTCCAGTTGATCCCTGGGACCAGGACTGTGAACCAAGGTGCTGTTTGCTTTCCTAAGTGAGACAGTACCTGCATTTTTCTTTCAGAAAGCCAAACCCATAGTTGTGTAGGCCTGAGTAGGTTTGACAATGTGTGGTTTTGGTACCCATTATGGAGTGAAGGAATGAGCTGGACCTAATGCTGGAGATAAAGGGACTTTTGGTTTGTGAGTCATTTCCTGATATTTATGCTTTTCAGTCAAAATGATGGAAGTTTTATGAGGCTGCTTAAAGGCAACAACTCACGCCTCCCCGCTGGCAAACAAGGGACTGCAAACACAAAATCATCATCTTGTTCTGCAAATAAATTCTTTGGGACCTCAGAGTGCTTTCACACACAACTCCTAGAGCAGTTGCAAGTTCTGGGGGGTGTAGTCACGCCAAGGAGATTCCCCTGCCAAAATCTTTATGAGGTGTATGATCACAAGGCCCATTTTGTGCATCTGGTGCAAACAGGTCCTGAAAGATTCATAGGGACTGAGGAATCTCACCATGGGTTTCCAAAGGTTCTTGTATTCTTCTGCAGATATTCAACGTGGTCCTCAATGATCATCTTGGTAGTGCCTGACTGACAGAATGTTCTTAACTGAAAGAATGTTTTCCTTGATTACAGTTATTAGACAGATACTTTCAATATATAGGGGAAAAGGTGTTGAATTTTTTAGTACTAAATTCTGGGTCATAAAAATGTACACAAAAGGATTCTAACATTTAGGATGTGCCACTTTTTCCTCTGCAGTTACAAATGAGCACTCTGTTTCCCTAAAGTCTGGGTTTATTATTTATAACTTTATTATTCCCTTTACAAATCAGGTTTGTAAGTACTTCCCCCTTGATACCACTCAAATACAGAGACTCACTTGAACTAAACTCCTGTTAAAATACCCTGAAGTTTCTATGAGCAAGAACTGTTGAAATTTAGCTTCTAATCTGCACCATATGTTGGCATCCTTTCTTCTTGGAGATGACATTTTACTTTGCTTCCAGTAGATAACATTTCTTTTACAGAAAAAAAACCCCAAACCCTGATGAGAGGCTACAGACAGTCTCATGGGTAAGAGATGAGTATCTGCTGCGTTGCCAGGGTCTATTTCAGGGTCACCATCTTCCACAACTGTGTGTGACACTCTCAAAACACTTTGCATTTTTAACATCCTTTGCAAAATTCTCCAATTGCAAAAATCACTCAGTGGATATTCAGGCTACAGTGGATTTAGAACTGACTTCCAGAAATAACTCTGTACACTATGATAGATCACTAGCATGTTAGCAATGTTCAGGAATAGTCCCTGAGGTGAAAGGAAAAATAGTATCAAGACAGGCATCTCCAGCAAAAGTTTGTTCTCTTAACAGCTTTCAGAGAAGTGTTTGCTACTGTCTGAGTCTGGTATTGTATCATTAAATAGCAGCTTCTCTCTAACACAGCTGCTGCATTTGCTGTTCAGTGCAAACACAAGATGCATGAGGGATGTTCACTGCATAGGAGTCTTTCACAGACTGGCTGAGACTCCTGGCACTGCAGGAGATGCTAGCCATGTCCCTGTGTGAAGTAACCTGTTTCTGGGAAATTGTCTTCTCACCCTTTTCCACTGAGGCTATTTCTGTGTGATTATGAGTACACAGAGGTCACTCCCTCATGGCATCTGTGAAATGCTGTCCTGCTGTTTGAGAAAAATACTTGTACACAACTCAAGGCACTTTAAACATTGCTACCTTGAGAATTTTAGAAGAGGCTTGATGACGTGCCAAGGAACACATGGGAGTTTGTGTGTTGCTAGAACTGCTTCTTACTACTTTACTGCCATCATAAATCAGTCTGCTTTGTTCCAGGGCTGAGGCAGAGACAGTTCAGGACAATCCATTGAAGCCCTTCCACCCTGGAACTGCCTGGCTGGCACAGAAGGTGCTCTGTGTTATGAAATCACTTACAAAACCAGGTGGCTGAGCCCCGGCCTGACGCTCTGCCTGGGGCAGTGTCACGGCTGTCCAGCCCAAGAGCAGTGTCACAGCTGCTTGTACGGGTCTGGCCAGGGCTGGCACACTGGTTTGGCCACAGCCACACACACCGGGTCGGGCTCACACCCGTTCAGTGTCACACACACCGGGTCAGGCTCACACCCGTTCAGTGTCACACTGGGTTGGGCTCACACCCGTTCAGTGTCACACACACCGGGTCGGGCTCACACCCGTTCAGTGTCACAATGGGTTGGGCTCACACCTGTTCAGTGTCACACACACCGGGTCGGGCTCACACCCGTTCAGTGTCACACTGGGTTGGGCTCACACCCGTTCAGTGTCACACACACCGGGTCAGGCTCACACCCGTTCAGTGTCACACTGGGTTGGGCTCACACCCGTTCGGTCTCACAGCTGGTTGGTGTCACACCAGATCAGTCTCACACCAGGTCGGTCTCACACCCATTTGGTCTCACACCCATTCAGTCCCACACCCACTCAGTGTCACACCGGGTCGGTGTCACACAGGATTGGTCTCACACCCATTTGGTCTCACAGCTGGTCGGTCTCACACCAGTTGGTCTCACACCAGGTTGGTGTCACACCAGGTCAGTCTCACACTGGCTTGGTCTCACACCTGGTTGGTGTCACACCAGATCAGTCTCACACCAGGTCGGTCTCACACCAGTTGGTCTCACACCAGGTTGGTGTCACACCAGGTCAGTCTCACACTGGCTTGGTCTCACACCTGGTTGGTGTCACACCAGATCAGTCTCACACCCATTTGGTGTCACACTGGGTTGGTCTCACAGCCATTTGGACTCAGTGTCACACTGGGTCAATCTCACACCCATTTGGTCTCACACCCGTTCAGTCTCACACCCACTCAGTGTCACATCTGTTTGGTGTCACACTCAGTCTCACACTCGTTCGGACTCAGTCTCACACTGGGTCGGTCTCACACCGGGTTGGTCTCAGTGTCACACCGGGTCAGTCTCACACCCATTTGGACTCACACCCAGCTGGTCTCAGTGTCACACCCATTTAGTGTCACATCGTTTGGTCTCACACCCGTTTGGTCTCACACCGGGTCAGTCTGACACCCGTTCAGTCTCAGTGTCACACCAGGTCGGTCTCATACCCAGTTGGTCTCACACCCATTTGGTCTCACACCGGGTCCGTCTCACGCCCATTCGGTCTGTCACCCCAGTCGGTGTGACACCCATTCGGTCTCAGTGTCACACCAGGTCCCCCCCATTTGGTCGCACCCCGGGTCCGTCTCACGCCCGTTCGGTCTGTCAACCCAGTCGGTGTGACACCCGTTCGGTCTCAGTGTCACACCGGGTCGGTCTCACACCCGGTCGGTCTCACACCGGTTGGTGTCGGTGTCACACCGGATCAGTGTCACTCCGAATCGGTCTCACACCGGTCGGTGTCGGTGTCACACCGGATCAGTGTCACTCCAAATTGGTCTCACACCGGTCAGTGTCGGTGTCACACCGGATCAGTGTCACTCTGAATCGACACCGGTCGGTGTCGGTGTCACTCCGAATCGGTCTCACACCGGATCAGTCTCACACCGGTCGGTGTCGGTGTCACACCGGATCAGTGTCACTCCGAATCGGTCTCACACCGGTCGGTCTTGGTGTCACACCGGATCTGTGTCACTCCGAATTGGTCTCACACCGGTCGGTGTCGGTGTCACACCCGATCGGTGTCACACCGGATCAGTGTCACTCCGAATCGGTGTCACACCGGATCTGTGTCACTCTGAATCGGTCTCACACGTGTCGGTGTCACACCGGATCAGTGTCACTCCGAATCGGTCTTACACCGGTCAGTGTCGGTGTCACACCGGATCAGTGTCACTCTGAATTGGTCTCACACCGGTCGATGTCAGTGTCACACCAGATCAGTGTCACTCCGGATCAGTCTCACACCGGTCGGTGTCGGTGTCACTCCGAATCGGTCTCACACCGGATCAGTCTCACACCGGTCGGTGTCGGTGTCACACCGGATCAGTGTCACTC